>NC_056738.1:527983530-528038530 GCF_019279795.1 Protopterus annectens | reverse complement strand
GACCTTACTGGATCAGATGAGACTTTAGAGAACAAGGGGCTCTGAGGAGATACTGGACCTTTGCATTTCCAGTTCCCAGGTAGCAAAGCATTCCCTCCATTGTGGGTATGTTACTATTGAAGCTGACTGCAGGGTTGTAGCTAAAGCTCGGTCATTAGGAGACGCACACTTCTGAGGGAACAGTCCCTCCCAGAGCACATCAAATCTAATGTGTTGGGCAAGGAATTCCTCTTTGACCCCAAAGCAGAAGCTGTGCTCAAAAAAATGGAAAACAAAAACAAATCTATGCAGACTGTTAAAGAATTCCTGCATGTGCAGCCCCACATTGTAGTAGAACCTATCCTTTTAACATTGGTCTTTTCCCTCCCAATCTGAAGCTAGAAAAAGGAGCCAGATGCAGCAGCAAAGACCCAGGTAATGGCACTCGGAAACCTCTAGGCCAGGGAGTTGTAGACCACGCCCCCTGGTAGGGAACAGTCATGACTCTTCCATGAGTTTACCCCTCCCTTACCCCCCATCCCCAGACTTGGAAGAAGGTTAGCATTATTCCAGAGAAATTGGTTCCTCATTACTTCAGACCAGTGGTTTCTAACAATTATTTCAAGAGGCTACAAGCTCAAATTCAAGCAGCTTTTGAAGCCATCAGGCTTCCCAGACATCCCCCAAACTAAAGGGTGGAGGCTGTTTCCCAGATGGGGATGCTATGTGCCCAGGGCTCAGTGGTAATGGTCCCAGAACACCAAAAAGGAAGAGGTTTCTACTGCAGACTTTTCCTGGTTCCCAGGAAGGAAGGCACATGGTGACAAGTACTGGATCTGTCTGCCCTACATGTCCCAAAATTTAAGATGTTAACCTTTTAAAAACTCTTGCCCTTGATTTCTCCAAATGCCTTTGTGGTTACCCTAGATCTAAAGGATGCATAAACCTGCATATTCTCATAGAGGAATCTCACAGACATTTTTTGCTCTTCAGAGCAGGTACTAGATACAATCAGTTTTGTGCTCTGCCCTTTGGCTTGTCTACTACTCCCAGGGCCTTCACAAAATGCTTAGCCCCTCTAATTGCTTTCTGCAGGACAAAGGGAAGCACATTTATCCTTATCTGGACAATTGCCTTAGAGGCTCCAAGCTTGACAAAGGTCAACTTGGACCTACTGTTCACCGAGAACCACCTAACCTCCTTGGGGTTCACCATAAATCATCAAAAATCTCAAACAACACCCACAACCAGAATTGTGTTTTTAGAGGCCGTACTGCATTCTGCACTCCAAAAGGGTTTCTTACCTGTTCGGAGAAGGTCACCTTTCTGACTCTGTACTTTCAAAAACTCATGGCCATGGACTTTGTCACAGCCAGAGAGTACCTCAGGGAACTTGAATACATGGCCTCTTGTATCCTAATAATTCCCCTGGCCAAGCTACACATGAGGAAACTCCAGTGGTACCTCAGAAATGTGTGATGCCACTATCCACAATTACTGTCAGTCAAGATCAAAATGATTCCTCACCTCAAGGAGGAATTTGCATTGTGGGCCATGGCTTGCTCCCTCAACCCAAGTCTCCCTTTTAAATCCACCCCCTCCCCAAGCTAACGCTGACCACAGATGTCTCAGAGGTAGCCTGAGGAGCACATTTCACCCACTTCCAGACGCAAGAGAAGTGGGACCACAACTTCAGAGACAAATCACATTAACGTAAAGGAACTTATGGCAGTCCACAAAAGGTCTATTAGCCTTCAGAGATATGAAAGCCATAGGTGCTTGTGGTGAAAATAGACAATACCACAGTCATGTGGTACATAAACAAGGAGGGGGTAACCCACTCTTGCCCTCTCTGCTGCCTAGCAGTGGAAGTTTGGCTAACAGCACACAACATGGGATTACACTTTTTGGCACAATCCTGCCAGGTGTGCACAACCAACTAGCAGACCACATCAGCAGAAGTTTGTCAGACTCCCATGAGTGGCAACTGCATTGGAAAGCTTTTCTTAGCATAGCCAAATAATGGGGAGTTCCTCAAATAGACCTATTTGTCACCAGGGAAAAATTCTCAGTTGAAAAGGTTCTGCTCCAGGGACAAAATAAAATCAGCCTGGAAGACATGTTTTCTCATTCCCATGAGCAGGTCTCTTTCTGTGCCTTCCCTCCAATCCCTCTGATCCCTAGTGTGCTCTTGAAGATATGGGAAGAGGGGCCAAGGGGGTGACTTTTATAGCCCCAGACTGGATCAGGCAGCATTGGTACCCTGTACTGCTCAGTTTAACTAGCACAAAACCATGGTAGCTAATGCAGAGATTCAACCTTCTGACACATAACAAGGGAAACATTGTGTACCCCATCCTGCGGACTCTCTCCAATTATCAGCTTGAAGGGTACGTTGACATCTTGTAGGGATCCTGTCCTAGACAAATAGGTTCAGGACATCCTAAGAGAGGTCAAAAGACCTAGCACCAGAAAGTCCTATTCAGCTAAATGGAAAGGATTTTCCCTTTGCTGAGGGCAACATGCTCAAGATCTCTGTCATCCTGTCCTATCTGGCAAATTTGTTTGACAATGGCCTGTCTTACTCCTCCATAAAAATTCATGCCTTGGCTATCTCAGCCCACATTCTTTCCCAACCCTATCTTTTCTCACCCTCTGAAGCAGTTTCTTGGAGGGGTGATCCACATCAGGCCACCCAGTGGTCTCTTGCTCCACCCTTGGACCTTAATTTTGTTCTGGAAAAACTCACCATTCCACCTTTTGAGCCAGCTGCTTCTGCTGACTTGGTATTTTTGACATAGAGGATTGCCTTCTTGTTGGTTATCACTTCTGCTAGAAGGGTTTATGAACTGCAAGCAGTACCCATGACAGTGGAACCTTTCCTCATCTTCCATTTAGAGTCTCTCTCAGGACTAATCCCCCTCCTTTATGCCCAAGGTGGTGACGGACACCTCCTTAAATCAAGCCATTCATCAGCCTACCTTCTTCCCCAAACCTCAAAACAAAGCGGGAAGAATTCTTCATTTCTTGGATGTGCATAGGCATCTCCTTTACTGTCTTGACAGAACTAAGACTTTGAGAAAATTAGACCAGCTGTTTTTGGCGTTCACTAACAGGTCTGAAGAGAAACCAGTTTCCAAACAGCCCATTTCTAAATGGAGCTCTCACTGTATCTCCTTTTGTTACAATCAGCACGGTAAGAAATTACTCGATACTGTCAGGACTTGCTCTACTAGGCAGCTGCTGCTTCTACTGCCATCCTAAAATGGGTACCCACCAAGGACATCCTGGAGGCTGCTACCTCGTCTTCCATGCATACCTTTACCAAACATTACCATTTATCAACCTTCTCCAAGTCCAGGGCAGTATTTGTCACTGCTGTCCTTGGGGCATCCTTTTCTCACCTTAATTTTCCTTCCTTTTCCACTTTGGGAATCATCCCAAAAGTCAGGACTGCAACATTGAAACATGCAGAACATAGTACAGTTTTGTACACTTTCCATAAATATTGATGTTAAAGTGTATATACTGTTGCAGTATTCTTTCCTTCCGTCCTTCCTCCATAGCCTACAGGGTAGGCTTGGACAACTAATTCTGTAGTCAAGGGGTCTCTCCTCTTGCCTATTTCCTTGCTTCCAGTAGCATTTTGAGGCACTCCTACCTTCAGGGGGCAAGAAAAAAACTGAGCTCATGACATCAACTAACTCCCCTTATACCCAAAAGTCAGGACTGCAACAGTGAATACACTCGAACATCTACATCTATGGTAAGTGTACATAACTATACTTTTCTGGTCTAGAAGTCCTGTAATACTAGCAACTACAATAAGGAAAGAGCTGTCTGAGCAGTCAGCTTCTGTCTATCCTTCCAACGGGTATCTAGTGCCATGGACAGAATGGTTAAGCAGGTATATACCTCAAGGTCCTTTGCCCTGAGAGTGTAAAATTGCCATCCATATGAAAAGCTTCGAGAGATATAACACCAGATAAGACTCACCCTCTATGAAGATGCTGCTCTTGCATCCAGATCCAGGAAACAGTTGGAAACTACCTTGAGCACACTGTTAAATATCATCAACTTTTTCATGTAGCTGTTGCTTAACATAGCCAATGGAGTGACTGGGGTGGCAGGTATGGGCATTACAATGAGATGCCAAGTCTGACTGCAGTTGTGAGACTTTGTGGGCAACTTTAAAATGTCTTTTACCAGTGCCTTCTTTGATGGCATATCTTTGTTTGGTCCATCTGTGAAACAGAAGCTGTTGAAGTGCGAGTAGAAAGACAAGATGCTACCTGCTGTAGGCATCAAATCAGAGATCCCTCAAAAGTCTTTTAACTACAAATCAGAAGAGGTCCAAAAACCTATGCTTTAGAAAATCTTGGCAGTGGAGGTGAGAGTGGCCTTTTCAGTAGTTGTAGACTTGTCTGCAAAACCAGGGATCTAGGGGTCCTTTCTCAGAAAGACAATACCATCTTCCCTGAAGAGCTGCCTGACTGCTTCACAGTTTACTTTATATAATATATATATATATATATATATATATATATATATATATATATATATATATATATATATATTGTAGATAGTGCCCGGGTTGGGCTTAGTTGTTTGTGAATCTTTTTACTGTTTTTTTCTCAGTATGTCAGAGGATAGGGAGAAATCCCATCCCAAATCGGGTTTTAAAAAATGCCCAGATTGTGGGCAGAAAATGTCCATCACTGACGGACATATTCAATGTGTCTACTGCTTGGGGGCCAAGCACCTCCAAGACACCTGTAGCATTTGTCACTCCTTCTCTTCAAGAGTACTCTTGGAGAGAAGGACGAAACTTATAGACAGAGGATTGCTACAGCAATCTTTTTCAGAGGTTTTGAATAGCCATGAAGGTGCTAGTACGTCTTCCAAATCTTCAAAATCCAAGTCTTTAGATAAGGTATCCAAAAAGGCTAAAATTTCAGAAGGAGGATCATCGGTTCCACAGTCATCGGAGCTGAGTGTACCTTTGATTCGGAGCCAGCTTTCGGTATTGGAGCCTGTCTCCGAAGTTCCTTCTTCACCTCTGCTCCAGTCAGCACCTTCAGTGCATTCAGCTAAGTCTTCAGTCAGCCTTTTGGATTTGGACATGGATCGGCTAGTGCAGAATCTTTTACAGGCACCAGGACTTGCCAAATTGTTGTCGGCCCCGACCAGCTTCTCGGTGCCGAAGACCATGGAACCGAACTTGTCTACTTCTCCTCAGGGCCATACTGGACTCTCGGAGCTGAGGGAAATCGAACCGATGGTGGTTGGACCCTTGGAACCGATATCTGCTCCGGGGTTATCGGCTCCATCTACGTGGATGTCCTCTGTGCCGACCAAGGGCTCTAGGAGCCGACGCTTTCCAGTCAGGTCCGGGGAGGATAGTCGCACCGACTTGTCGGTGCCGACTCTCCCTCTCGGGGCTTCGGCTCGGATGAGCTCAGCTCCTACCTCAGGCTCGGAGCCCAGGGTTTTGGTGCAGGAGGATCGGACAGTACTCTCGAGTCCGTCCACTCCTCCTCGTCTGAGCCATGGTTCCTTTGATGCTGTGAGGAGAGAGTTGTCTCCAAAGACAATATCAGCCTCGGTTCAGCTTTCCCTCTCCCCTCAAGCTCCTGTGTCTACTTCTGCATCTACCGACCCCTTTAAGCGTAGAGACCCTGAGCCTCAAGTACCCCCACAGGGTGCCCCCTGCTCTTCTGAGACCTCCCCAGACCCTCCCACTGAGGAGGTGCCCAGAAAGAGATTGTGCAAGAGGAGGCACTTAGACTCCCCACAGGAGTCTTTGACATCTGACACAGACTTAGATGAGTCAGAAGGGTCCCCTCGGTCCCTCTCTGAGGATATCTCTTTTGCAGAGATACTAGAGATCATTAGTCAGAGGGGCGACTGGCACTCCAAGACCCCTACTGAGGATGAGTCTGTGCTCTTGAAGGCTTTTGGGTCTCAAACTTCCACTTCTTGGGCGTCTCCGCCTTACAACGAGCTCATGGATCTGATCTCTCGTAAGGTGTGGGAGTCACCGGAGGCCATGGAACCTGTCCCTCGCAGACCTAATAAATTCATATCTGCCCCAGTCGGTAAACCTTTTTTGACAAAAGGAGTGCCTGTGGATGCCATGGTGGTGGCTGCAGCCACCAAAAAGGAAGTATCCGAGACATCCTCTTCTATCCATCCCCCTAACAGAGATTCTAGGGTTATGGATAGATATGGGAAGTGCATGTTTAGCTCATCGACTTTTTCTTTGCGATCACTGAACTACTTGACCCATTTTACAAGACTACAGAGAGATCTCCTGAAAGAGCTAGGAGATGCTCTCCAGAGTACAGTAGCTGCAGGAGTGGCCGACACAGTTAAAGCCCAGCTCGCTACCCTTAACTCAGTAGTCAACTCGTCCATGCGTCTCATATCTTATGCAGCTGATGGTTCGAGTAGAGCCGCTAGTTCGGGCATTGCTCTTCGCAGACAAGCCTGGATGCGTCTCTGTTCCTTTGCGGAACCCTTCAAGTTGTCTTTTATTAATACCCCATTTGATGGCTCATCACTGTTTGGGCCCAAAATAAAGGAAACCTTAACCAGGTGTGGACAGGAAGGCAAGTTTTGATCTGCCGTTGGGGTCCGCTTTTCCACTCCTACTCGGCCCTACCCCAAGGGCCCGGGGGGGGGGGGAGATGTGGTTCCGAAAAACTCAAGCAGCTTTTCACGACACACGTGGTGAAACTCCCTCTAGAGGCAAAGGAGGGGGTTATAACGGAAGATACCACCCCCGTGGCAGAGGGGGTCCACAGCAACAGGGTGACAGGAGTCAGTTCTCCGGTCAGTCCTACCAGCGCTCCTGAAAGGGGGCCCGACTGTTCGACTCTGGAGGCAGTCGGGGGTCGCTTGTCTTTGTACCCAGAAGCCTGGATAAACATAACATCGGATACTTTGGTACAAAGCATCATTTCCAGAGGATATTTCATACCGTTCTTTACCCCTCCCATTCCTATCAAAAAAATCCCAGATGTTCCACCCAATCTCAGGGAACAGGCAATCGTAGAGGTCCACATATTGCTAGAAAAAAAGAGTCATCCAACCAGTCCCAGCAGACCAAGTCGGATTCGGAACTTAAGATTCTTTTTGGTACCAAAGAAAACAGGGGACTGGAGACCTATCTTGGACCTCAACAGACTTAACAAGTTCATAAAGAAAGAGAGGTTCCGAATGGACACGCTTCAGTCCATTCTTCCGTTTTTAGGGAAAGGAGATTGGATGTGCTCCATTGATCTCTAGTGCAATCACATAAAGATGGACAGACGCTCCAGAGATCATCTGCGCTTCCGGCTGGGAGCCAATTATTACCAGTTTCGAGCCCTGCCCTTTGGTCTCACTTCAGCTCCCAGAGTGTTCACTAAATGCATGGCAGTGGTCACGGCTCACCTGAGGCGTCTAGGGTTCCAGGTGTTTCCATACTTAGACGATTGGCTCCTCACCGCTACCACCAGGCATTAATTGACTTGGGCAACACAATACATTCTGACACTCTGCCATCAATTAGGCATTACGATCAACTTCAAAAAGTCTGCCTTATCGCCATCTCAGCATACCGGTTTTATAGGAGCAGAGTTAGATACCTCAACCACCACTCTACGTCTCCATGTCGAAAGAGTCTCTCTTCTTCGCCAAAACGTCAGCTCACTGGTGTCAAAGAACAAAGCTACAGCTGCGGAGGTATTGAAAATACTAGGTTTAATGGTGGCAGCAATCCTTGCTATACCACTCGCAAGGATGCATATGCGAATCCTTCAATGGCTTCTTTTCACTCAAACTCTCGAAAGACTAAAAACCACAAATTAAACCGTTACCACAGGTTGGACGAAGCAAGTAGAAGCCAACTGTTACCAGAGTCCGTTACAAAAAAGTATGTCCACTAAGGTAGTTCCTCACAAATTAAACCGTTACCACAGGTTGGACGAAGCAAGTAGAAGCCAACTGTTACCAGAGTCCGTTACAAAAAAGTATGTCCACTAAGGTAGTTCCTCTTCTTTTCACTCAGTGGTCTTACCAGAAACTACCAATGCACCACATGATTCTTATCACGGATTCTTGCAGGAGAGACCTTCGGTGGTGGTTGACGTCTCTTCATGTTGCAGTCAGGAGACCCTTTGCCCCCCCCCTCCCCAGTAGCCACTGTGACCACAGACACTTCCCTGATAGGGTGGGGGGGCATTTTCAGGGAAAGACTGCCCAAGGCACATGGACAAATCAAGAATCACATCTGCACATCAATGTTCTAGAGCTGAGAGCAGTATTTCTGGCGTTGCAGTACTTTCAAGACTCTCTTCCTCTAGGGACTATTGCAATTCAGACCGACAACATGTCAGTAGTATGGTACTTGAACAAGCAGGGTGGAACCAAGTCTTCCCCCCTTTGTCGAGAAGCCCTCTGGGTTTGGCAATGGGCTGTGTCATCCCAGCGTTTTCTGTTAGCAACGCACATTCCGGGGAAATCCAACGTCACAGCAGACAAGCTACTCCCTCACGGGTGGTCTCTCAATCAACAGGTTGCGGATTTGATTTTCCGCAAATGGGGCCAGCCTTGCTGCGACCTTTTTGCCAGCCACATCAATGCAAAATGCAGAAGCTACTTTGCCCTGATACTCCCTCCCGGTCATCTCCCAAGAGATGCACTTTTACACGATTGGCCCTCGGGTCTCCTTTATGCATTTCCACCCTTCCCATTATTTCCCAGATTTCTACAGAAAGCAAACTCGCTGGGAAGGAAGGTTATACTCATAGCCCCCTACTGGCCTCAACAGATTTGGTTTCCGTTTCTTCACCATCATCTGTTGGAGGATCCATGAATCCTGGTCCCAGTTCCGGACCTTCTGATGCACCCGTCAGGGGACCTTCATCCTTCTCTACAGTCCCTGAAACTGACTGCTTGGCTAATCCACTTCCCCTAATTGCCAGGCTTCATTCAATTTCAGAAGATACAAGACAGATTCTCTTATCCTCTCACAAGCCATCTACCAGGAAATTATATGGCAGCAAATGGAAAAGGTTCTCAATTTGGGCCAACCTGCAGAACATTGACCTTTTTCGAGCTCTGCTATCTTTGATCTTGGAATTTTTGACAAAAATTTTTAAGAAAGGGGCAGCAGCTGCTACAGTTCGAGTTCAGTTAGCTGCTATCTCAAATTTTCACCTTGGTCTTGATGACTCAAATATTGTGAGCCATAAATTGTCTAAAACCTTCCTTAAAGGCGTTCTTCATATGAGACCTTCAATCAAAATTCCCTTTTCTGCCTGGAATTTAAACCTTATGCTGTCTCAAATTATTCTTCCTCCCTTTGAACCAGTGTTTTCTTGTGCTTTAAAATTCTTATCGTGGAAAACAATTTTTTCTTGTAGCCATTACGTCTGCCCGCAGAGTGTCAGAACTTCAAGCATTATCCATCAGACCACCCTACATGGTCTTCCATGTTGATAGAGTATCTCTCAGAACGAACCCCTCTTTTTTACCTAAAGTCTGTTCTGAGTCAAACATCAATCAGGTCATTGAACTACCAGTGTTCTTCCCCAACCACTCTAACAACTTAGAATATATGCTGCACAAACTTGATGTTCACAGACAGCACAGATTTTATCTTGACAGAACTAAGGATATTAGAAAATCAGATCAACTTTTTGTAGCCTTCTCAGAAGCAAGAAAAGGCAATCCAGTGGCTAAAACAACTTTTATCTAAATGGTTATCTGATTGTATATCCTTTGTTTATGAAAATGTGAACATGCCTTTAACGCACAAACCAAAAGCTCATTCTACCAGAGCTGTCTCTACCTCTTCTGCTTTTCAAGCTAAATTGCCCCTTGACGATATTTGCGCTGCAGCCACTTAGTCTAACCCTCATACCTTTATCTCACATTACAAAGTAGATAAGGCTTCTAGGGACAGGTCTTCCTTTGGTTCTACAGTACTGAAGAACATACTCCCATGAGCCACCCAGGGTTGAGGGTGCTAGGGACGCTACCCATCAGTGAGAATAATCGGCGAGATTAACAACTTCACATATAGAAGTTATGTACTTACCATAACGTTCCATGTGAGTTGTTTATCTCGCCTTTATTCTCACACTCCTCCCTCCTTCCCCCTCCTGGCTGACAGTTGAGAGTATGTATAGGTTGTGTGTGTATATATATATATATATATATATATATATATATATATATATATGTATAGACTATTATTCGCAGCAAACAAGATCTGAGGTAATTCTAGCAGTGCATGGTGGGATAAGGGGTTGGTCTCGAGCTACTGGCAAACATTGAGCTTTCTATCGGCCGTGTTGGAGCCGAGGATCGGCTCCAACCCATCAGTGAGAATAAAGGCGAGATAAACAACTCACATGGAAAGTTATGATAAGTACATAACTTCTATTTATAGCCCATGTACACCTCACAGAGATTCAAGTTTTTCCCTGTTTAGATGATTGGCTTCTCACTGCTACAATGTGAAAATCTCTTCTAGAAGCCAGAATTTTTTTCTTCAGCTCTGCTTATTTTTAGGTATCGCTTTAAATTATGAAAAATGCAGTTTTCAACCCACTCACGAAATTTTATTTATTGGATGCCATCTAGACACCATGAGGTATATAGTCAATCTTACACTGGGTAGAAGTCAAACTGTCAGAAATTCTCTTTAGACTGTTCACGATCACCCATCACCACATGTGACCTTGATTTGAAGAGTTTTAGCGTTGATGGCCACCATCATTGTCATAGTACCGTTTGCCTGTGTGTCCACATGTGTATTCTCCACTGGTTTCTCAGAGTCCAGTGGTCTCAGTTCTCAAATAATTCCACTGCTGCAGTTGTGATCACTCAGCTGTGCAGAATTCCCTTAAAGTGATGGCTGTTGTTAAACAAGATTGCCAAAGGAATACCCTATCTTATCACTCATCCCAGTGCAACAGTCTCCATCTCTGGGATTGGAAAAGGCATTTCGAGGGGAGGATGATCCAGGGAAGGTGGAAACAGACAGAGGCCAGCTGTCACATTGGTATACTGGAGATGAGAGTGGTCCTCCTAGTGTTGCAGGGATTTCTGAGCCTTCTACTTCCATGCATGGTTGCTATACAAATAAGAAAACGTCTATAGTCTGGTATCCCACCAAGCAAGCAGAACAACATTCTTTGCCCAGAGGCTGTGAGGGTTTGGCAACGGGCAACTGCATTGCGTCATTTTCTGATTGTAACACTATATAAGTCACTTACTAGATCACGCATTTAGTACTTCTGGGAAGGTCCGGCTGTCTAGCAGACAGACTCAGTAGACCCCTCTTGATGCTTCACAAGTGGTCTCTCAATATTATGGTAGTGCATCAAATATTCAGTCATTGAGGTCAATCTTTCTGCAATCTGTTTGTGTCTTCAGCCAACGCCAAATGTAGTAGCCACCTTGCCCTCATCCCTGTGGAGGGGCAGTTCACAAAAGATGCTCTAGTTAGTGGCCTTCCAGACTTCTGTATACCTTCCCACCTCTTCCCTTGATGTCAGATCTTTACAGAAAGCCTCACCATAGAAAGGAAAAGCAATTCTCATTGCCCTTTTTTTTTGGCCAAGTCAAACCTGGATTCCCTTAAAACCTCACTTGACAGAGGTCCCTTGGCTTCTTGATCAACTTCCAAATCTTCTATCTCACCCATCCAGTGTGATAGAGAATCTTGTATCTCCCCCATCTAGACAGCTTCACCCAGAGTTACCCAGTCTCAAGTACTGCATGGTTTCTCCAGTTCCATTAATGGTCAAAGATCTTTCTTTAGCATCTACTATCATTCACATTCTTTAAGAGTCAAATACAGGATCCACTCACAAGGTGTACAGGAGTAAGTGGAAGCAGTTCTCAACATGCACATCCAGTGAAGGACTTTTGACCAATACTGCACTTCATTTCCAGAAATTCAACAGTTTCTTGTGCATTTATTTAACTCTTGCTCAAGTTACTCTTCCAGTAAGCTTCAGTTAGTCTCAGTATCCAGTTATCACAGTGGTTTTGAACCACATTCCTAGCATCCAGTAGACTATGTAAGGCTTATTAAAACCAGTTATAGAGATGGCACCTCCATGCAATCTTAATTTTGTCTTTGAAACCTTAACAAAAAGACATTTTGACCCAGCATCTTCTGTGTAGCTGAAGTCCCTGTCTTGGAAAACCTTATTTTTCTGGTAGCAATTACTACTACTAAAAGAATTTCTGAATTGCTTGCTTTATCATCTACTCTTTTTTTAGTTACTATTCTATTCCATAAGGACAGGGTATCTTATGGAATAATCTTCCTTCCATTCCCAAAGTTACTTCAAACTCTAATTGGAATCATCCTGTTCATTTGCCAGTGTTTTATTTTTCCCCCAAGTCATCGTAGTAAAGCAGAGTTTACTCTTCATACTATAGATATTCACAGGCAACTAAGATTTTATTTCTACAGAACCAAATTGCTTACTGAATTATTTGTCTCCTTTGCAACCAACAGCCTAGGAAAGAAAAAGTTTCATTGTGTAGATATTTTTTTATTTTACCCTTTGTTGACCAGGTTAGTCCCACTAGGTTAGTAGCCTTTTTTCAGGGAAGACAGAGATATTATTTATATTACTATGGGAAATTTCGCTAGGTCATGAGGAACAAACTTCTACTCTTTTTGATAGCTGCCATGTAATCTTTTACATTCACCTGAGCTACCACCAACTAAAGCAAATGGGGCCTCTGTTTAATCCTCCTCCAAAACACAGCACACACAGGAGTGCAGAACTCCTTATGCTGCACTTAATTGTCAGCAGTTGATCTAGGACTAGAACCCATAGCCTTCTACATTGAAGGTAAGTGTGCTTTCTGTTGCCCCACTGACACTTTCAAGAGTGACTGCATTGCTTTTGTTTATATGTCTCATAACCAGTCCTTGTCTGTTACACTAAAGGCTCATTCAGCCAGATCACTTGTTATATCTTCAACCTTTTTCAGGAATTCCTCTGTGAATGAGACCTGTACTGCTGCAGCAATTTGTCTGCATTGCACACTATTGCCAAACACTGCAAGTTGGATGTAATATCCAGCTGTAGGCCTTCCTTTGGAGTTACAGTCTTTAAGTGTATCCTTTCATGATATCTCCCAGGGTGTTGGATAGCTTTAGGATTCTGATCCATAAGTCCTATCAGATGGTCTGGATAATTAGGCTGCAGTAGTATATGTGTTTACCATAACATTGGATTTTTTCATCCAGGTTTGTCCAATGTGTTCTCTCTGTCATCCATCATCCCCCTTCCAAGTTGTCATTTTTTGAACACATGAAGGGTGGCCTAAACCTCTTTGGCATTATCAGTTGCCTCTTTATGTTACAGGGTTCAGTAAAGGCAACTGTCCTTTCTGGGGAGTTTACAGCATTTGGGAATTATGGGAGGGAAAAAGTTTAAAGGAGCACCAGTGATGCCGGATCAGAGACTTGGGAAGTATAATTACTTTAAGATGTTAGCAAGAAAGGGAATTTGTAAGTGGTTTGTGACTCCATAGTAAGGACAACAAAAGACTTGATATCTAGTTCCTTCTGGAGCATAATTAACCCATCATGTTAATTATCGTGTCCAGTTTTATAGCCTGTATCTCTGCAAGAATATAGGAAGTGGGCTGTCCTCTGGATAGCAGTAAAAATGTTACAGATGTTGCTAACAGTTGCTCATGATACAATCCTTAGCCACCTCATTTATAAACAACCTCCTAGTCTTAAGAGACTGAGGATTTGTCTTGTGTACACAATGAAAATGAGGGACACCAAAATGATATCTGACCACCTCATAATTTATGGTTGACACTTGTCTTTATAGCTATTAAGAATGAGGGACATGCATTGGTTTTGCTTCTGGGAGAGGACTGTTAAAATGATATGAAAGTGCATTGTGGATTTTGAATAGTTATAGGCACTGGAATCCTATATAGAATGAGCATAAAGGGCTCTTAGTTGAAAAGGTAAGAGTAGCTGCCGTTTACTTATAGTTAAAGTGAAACTGTAGCAGGGAGGAATTGGAGACATTGGGTTAGCCAGTTGTTCATTTCGCTCAGAAATACAGAGGAGGGAAAGGTGGATTTGACTATTTAATGAAAGCAGTGTAACACTTTTTACAGTACTTTTTTTTTTTTTTTTTTTTTTTAATCTTGCAGCGGATCCATTTGAAATGATGCTGAAATCACTGCTTGGATACCAAACGGGGCCCAGTGGAGATGCAGCAGAGAGTCACATCAGAAGGAAAATGTATGAAAATGGGATCACCGAGACACTGCAGTCTAATTTTGGTCTCATACTGAAGGTATGATTGAGTTTGCTTACATATATACTGAAGGTATGATTGAGTTTGCTTACATATATACTGAAGGTATGATTGAGTTTGCTTTAAATATATATATATATATATATATATATATATATATATATATATAGTTTTTTATGGGGGGAGGGCAGTCTTCAAGACAAATGTTGCCTCATGGACATAAAATACTATAGGCAATGAGGGTGGCATTTCTTCCTGTATAACCTGCAGTGCTTTGGAGTCGAACTTGTATGCAGGATACTGGATATGTGGGTGGGCATTGTGTTGAATACAGTGTTGAATGTTTTGATAAATCTGAAATACTTTTCAGGATGTTGCCGTGCTGCATATGCCAGGGGGATTGCCAGATGTACCTTTAGTGGAAATGTTCATGACCGAAGCCTTAGCCACCTCGTATTTTGAACAGCTTCCTAGTCTGTGCTGTGTACAACATTGTGCAAGGAGACTGAACTCCTGCCACTTCGACACTGGGTTATGGCTTTCACAGAAGAAAACAATTTGACCTTTTTGGACTCTACCTTTTCTGTCCTTCACCTGTTTGAAGAAGATGTCCACCAGCACCTTGAAAATATAGATGAACAAGGCAGGGCCCTCTCCACTGGAGGTATCAGGATCCATCATTTACAGAGGGCTTTTTCTTAAACTCAGAGGAGACTGTTTTGGATGTGGTTGTGGCATGACACACAGCAGAAACCGTGATAGAAGGCTGCCATGAGCAAGCAAGTAACCAGGATAACTTCCAGCAAGGTGCCAAAGGTCATGCTCCCCTGTGTTCACCAGGAGACTGCAGTCTGCGTATATATAGGCAGTGGTAGTTGTGGAGCCTATCCTGATTGTCCCAGTCTGAAACCACTAGGGCATTGAATTTCTCTCCACTTTTCCTTTTGGAAACAAATAATCATGGGGAAGCGGTGAGGAGCATAATATCTACAGTTCATTATCTCTCTTGTCCCATGTATTCCTCAATCTTTTCCAGAACATCCCATCCCATTTGAAATATGTAGAAAGAAAAGAGATGTTCATCATATTAAACATAAGGCTGTTTGAATGGAAAACCAAAAGTCCCACCTTAGAAGGTTCTACCTTACCAGAAAGGCTTAGGATAATCCAGATTCTTTTTGGTGCTTCCAAAAAGAAAAAGACACTGTCGCTCCTCCCTTTCTAACATAAATGACAAGCAGGCGGGGTACTGTGTTTAGATGCTTTAATACATAGAAACACATCGGAATGGATAGCAGCGTCATAAAATGTAAACAAAGCGATTAACAGATCTTATTTACATACATGCTTACATCTCAACCGCTTACTACAAAATGGCAGTCAGGCTGACGTGCTCAGTATTTATACACTTGTCGAAGGCCTTGGATAGCTTCTTAAAGGTACATACACACAGAATGATCTTCATCCTTCCTCTTAAAAAGCTTGCCCTTAACAAAAAACAACATTAGAGTTAGACATGCATTATTATCGACATTAGAAACAAACACAATGTTCATGTCCAAGTTGCCATGTATCTATTACATGGTCTGGAGATATGACCAAATCTAGTAACATAACAATCTGGACTATATTTAGCAATAGGGCCAGTCTTTGGTGAATAACTCGTATCGGGAACTTCTGGATTTGTCACAGAAATGGGAATATTCTGTGGAACCTGAACACTGGACAACTCACTCTGAGCTGCAGTCTTTCTCACAGGGTATGTGCTGTGGTATAGGCTCGGACACTGCGTCATATGTATCCGATTACACCTAAACTGTGCTCCTTGTGATTCCACAATGTACAGTCTCGGCTCTGGGCAAATATTCTTCATGACTCCAGTCCGATCATAGCCTTTGGACATTTGCATCCTTACCACTTCTCCTACTTGTAATGGATTGAGCAGTTTGTTAGTCTTATCATATTAGGACTTGGGTTAATCGCTTCTTCAGCAGATTGGTTTTCAGTGACATTTTGTTCTTTACGCATGGAACCAACAACTGACTACTGATTGGTAACGTGTTTCTGGTTTGTCAGGACAGAAGTCTCTGAGTAGGTGAAACAAGATGTTTATCATGAGGAATGTTTGTGAGATTCAAGAGATTCAGGAAAGCGTCACTATTATCTCGTTTTGACTTCTCTAGTAGCTGTTTTGCACTTTGAACTGCACGTTCTGCCAGACCATTTGACTGCGGATACTCTAGGCTACTCGTGACGTGAATAAAGTCCCATTCTTCAGCAAATCTTTTGAACTGTTGGCTTATAATTTGTGTGCCTTTTTCAGAAATAACTTTGTGTAGATTACCTGGTCCGCAAAATGACACTTCATCTTAGTGATGACAGTACTGGATGCTAGGTTAGGAAGTAGGTCAATCTCGAACCAGTTTGAGTAAGAGTCTACTAACACCAAATAATGTTGGCCATTCCACTCAAAAATGTCAGTGGCTACTGTCTACCAAGGTAGTTCAGGAATCTGGTTTAGCTGAAGTGGTTCCTTCTTTTGATGTGGCTTAGTACTGCTACACACAGAACAAGATGAAAGTGCTGCCTCAGTATCTTGTGACATAGCCAAAATACTAGTCCTTTCGCCCCTCTTGTGGTAGAGTTTGTTCCTGGTTAACCATGATGCAAGTTAGTAATGTACTCTTGTTGCAAGGACCTTGGAACAATTACTTTTGGACCTTTCATAATGATGCCATTGTCAGACAAAATCTCATCTCTGTATGGAAAATAAAGATGCATTCTTGAGGTAAACTAGATTACTTTGATGGCCATCCTTGATTGATAAAGTGGTTGAGCCTCTGTAAAACTGGATCTGTGATCTCTCAGTTGATCAAGACGTGTGGAAGAAAAAATTTTCACTTCCATGACTTTAAAATCAAGGCTCTCATTCTCGTGCTGTTCAGTGGTGTTTTTTGGCGATCTGGATAATGTATCCGCAAGATAAAAAGTTTGTCTTTCTTGTAGACAACAGTGAAATTATAATTTTGCAGTGTCAACATCATGTATTGCAATCTGGCTGGAGCTGAATGCCAAGGCTTTCTCAGGATAGTGACTAGAGGTTGGTGGTCTATTTCAATCTGGATAGGTCTACCATAAACATAATCATGGAATTTTGAACATGCAAACACAATTGCCAAAAGCTCTTTCTCGATCTGAGCATACTGCATTTTAGTTTGGTTAAGAGTTCTTGATGCATAGGCAACACATTGACCCCCTTGTGGAATGACTGCACCTAGACTAAATTTTGAAGCATCACATGAAAGAGTAACTGGTTTGTGAATATCATAGTATCCGAGTGTCAGTGGACTAGCAGTTCTGTGTTTCAGGACATCAAATGCTCTTTGGTGCTGCTCTAACAAAACCAGGGTACATCTGTGCATGTCAGCTCTCTAAGTGGTGCTGAAAGTTAGCTCGAGTTTGGAATGAACTTGCCTGGATAGTTAACCATGCCAAAAAAAAAATTGTAGGGCTTGAATACTGTTTGGACCTGGCATCTCGAGAGTGGCTGTTTGTTTATAAGGGTCTGGTCGTAGGCCTGAACTAGTAAATAAATGACCAACATAAGTGACCTCTTTTAGCCTGAATTTGCATTTCTGTGGATTGAGCTTAAGATTCACTTGATGTGCTCTTTCCAGAACTTTTCTGAGGTTTCTGTCATGCTCAGCTTCACCATGATCTCCAACTAGTATGTCATCTACTGTAATAGCACAAGGATACCTAGAAAATAGTTGCTCCATGGCATGTTGAAAGACTTCACTTGCAGAATTTATCCCAAGTGGCATTCTCAAAAATATGTACCTTCCAGAGTACTGAAAGTAGTGAGCAATGAGGATTTCTTGTCAAGCTGAATTTGTCAAAAAGAACTCTGCATACAAGACAGAAAAAAATAGTGGCATTTGACATCAGAGCAGCGACTTCTTCGACTGTGGGCATTGGATGATGAGGTCTTTTTAGTGCCTTGTTCAAATCTCATGGATCATTACATATTCTGATGTCATCTGAGTTATCACCGTGGAAGATACCCATTCAGTAGGTACATGTACTGGACAAATCGCATCTTTTTGCACCATTTTATTTAACTCAACTTTGACTCTGTCCTGCATGGCTGCATGGCTGTTGGAACTGTTAGAGCAAGCCTGATAACTAGACTGACATCTGGCTCTAACTTCATGGAGTACACTACTGGAAGCTTCCCTAATTTGTCTTCGAAAAGAACAGCATAGGTAGAAAAAATATACTGGGCAAAATTGGAGTAGTAATGTTTTAAGTTAACTTGATGGACTTCCTTATTAAATGAAAGTAGTCCTATTTTCAAACTGTCTGTGAGCCCTAATAATTACTGGACGTGCCTCTTGACCACATAAAATAACAAGTTTTGTAACCTCTCCCAGCAGAGTAACATGAAAGCACAGTCTGAATTTCTTCACCACCATAAGCAACAAGCTTCGCACACTTTGCCAAATCCAAGCCTCTCACCATGGCACCCTCTAGCAAATGTTTCTGCTGACATAACATTGCCCTTGGAACCTGTGCCAACTTTGAGCTCTATGAGTTTTCTATTTATCCGAACAGTGTGACCTTCCTTTCCTGTGTGACCTTTTACTTATTGTTTTAGTTTCTTAGTTGGGATATTTTGTAGACACCCTAATGTTATGGATATCAGTTGGATACGACAACCCTGTGTTTCCAAAAGACAAACATTCCTCTTATGCTGTGCTGATGATGCCATAAGAAGCCAGAAACATGCTTGTCCACAGCTAGAGGGTTTGGCTTTATTGGCCTGAAAGTGTCCATAAATAGTCTTGAAAGTAAAAGAAAAAGTCATAGGCATTCAGAATTGCCATTTAGTTGAAACACCTTATATTGTTAAAGGGTAATTTGCATATATCCCATATTGCCTCTGATACAAGAGGTTTAAGGTATCACATAGTGGAAAGTCTGGCTTTGCTAGATTTTTCTTTTTGTGTTTTTTTAAGTAATTGGTTTTCCTGTGTGACTTTTTTACTCATTGTTTTAATTTATCAGAACAGTAGAAATTACCTCATTCTTTGCCCTTAAATCTACTGCATTAACTGTTTCATAAAGCACTGACACACAGTCAACATAAAGAGTAGGGTTGCAGCTTTCTAATTTATCAACTCATTTCTTGAAATGCTCCCTTTTAATAAAAGAATGTGAGGCTTTCAATTTACAAAACCTTTTGAAATTGTTCCGTTTATTGCATTTGTAGCACTGTTGACCAAAAGCTAAACATTTTTCCCTTTAAGATTCATGATTTCCACCACAGTTACGACAGTTGGCAATGAAACTGGGTGGGGGCCCATGCTTTGAGTTTGTTGACTCACTCTTATGGTTCACTGAGATTGTGCGAACTCTGGAATTTGCTGGAAAGCTCTGGGGTTTACCAGTGGGTGCTGCAGGGGCTACAGTTGCTGCCATGTGCCTAGGCCTGTTTTTTTAACCACATGTTCCATACTATCAACATGAGCTCTAGAAGTTACTGGAAGCATACATCTCTCATTTGTAAGCATTTGTGTGTGCTTTTCTGCAAGATCCTATATCTGACAAATCTTAATGGCCTTATTCAAAGTTAAATCACTGTCACAAAGTAAAATCTTTCTCAAAGCATCATCTTTAATACCACACACAAGTCTGTCTTATCAACTCATCCCTTAAATCACCAAATCTGCACATTTTAGCTGTATTCCTAAAGTCAGTTATATATGCTGCAAAAGTTTCCCAGGCTTTTGATCCCTTTTATAAAACAAGTGGCTTTCCATTGTAATGTTTGTCTGGGGTTTACACATTTCTCTAAATTTGTGTTTTAAGCACTCTGGGTCCTCCCTTGACTCAGCCAGTACAACAGTATGATGTTTTTTCCCCTCTCCTACTTGGATAGGAGGTGCATACACAAATTAATGCTCCCTTTCAATGGCCTCTGACCCAGCTAAATTAAGTAGAATAAATGCCTTTGTACAGTCATCTTTATCAGGAAATGCAGCCTGTATGAAAATATTGTACTCTTTCTCAAACACTCCAGTTCTCTTCAATATTATTGTTGAACACAAGTGTGCTGGGTTTTCTAAATCTATCTACCATGCTCACAAAATATGCACAAACACACTGAAAATATGGCCCTTGTGTTTATGTACAAACAAACTGTTCTGTGAGCTTGTAATAACATTCAAATGCACAATAAACTCTCTGAAATACTGTACTTTGCGAAATATGCTTTGAAATGGCTGTATTTTGTGAAATAACTTTACTGTAATACTGCACAAAAATGCAAACACTTTTTACACTTCAGATAACTCTGATATCTTTAATCATTATGAAAAATACACACTTAGCAAAAATGTGGTTGTTTCCTCTTCTTTGTTCATTTTATGCAATTCATTTTCCGTAGTAATTTTGAATATTTTTATAAATATCGGACATATCGGTTTATTTGAAAATCGCTTAGCGTGTTCTGTATGTCTCACTGCATGTTTTGCAAATAAGAAATTATTTGAGCATGTTTTAACATCTGAAATTTGTTTCTGATCTGTTTTGAGATTATGTGCAGTAGGGATCATCCACTCCTATATATTCCTCCAATACCAACTGGGTGCTTCTTGGACTAAAAATTGAAGAAATTGGAGCTCTTTCTGGCAACAAGTCGGTTTGGACATGCTTCCTTTTAACACCATGGCGTTTAGCCATGCCTCTTCTGATACCATGTCACTCGTCCCTCTCTGTCATGGATGACAAGCAGACAGGGTAGTTCGTTTAGATGCTTTAATAAATGGAAACACATCAGGATGAATAGCAGCATCATAAAATATAAACAAACTAATTAACAGCCAAACCTTACATGCATACATCTCAACAGTTTACTACAAAATGGCAGTCAGGCTTGCACGTGCTCAGTATTTATACATTTGTGCAAGCCCTTGGATAGCTAATTAAATGTAAATACACATTGATCTACAGACACCATACCAGTACTGAATCTCCGTGGAAAAAGAGGCCATTCAAATGGTCACACTGTTGCAGCCTGTCATTCCATGCATGTCAGAAGGAAATGGGATATGCTGCTTAGGTTTCCAGGACGCCTGCCTTCGTATAGTTACCTAGAATTCCAGAAGGTGCTTGTGTTTCAGGTTGGAATCCGTTAATATAAGTCTCTGACTTTACCATTCTGTCTCACATCTGCCCCAGGTGCTTTTTATCTCTCTGTATTTGTTGAGACTGTTAGTAATGAATTTGTCACCTTCTCTGTTGTATTGTTTGCTGCCTCCTAGAACCAGATAGTAGTTGTTTTACTATGTGTTGTGTAGCTGCAAGGTTTAAGAAGTGTCCTCTGTATGCTGAGTCACAAGTCACTCATTTTGCGTATGTCATTTGGCTGAGGGCATGACTGATGAATGCCACTAAACTAGTTCAGCCACCCACACATGGATACATCCTCACAGAACTCTTTTGCTCTGCTAAGCTAACTGGTGCTGTTACTTGTTTGTCTTCATTTTCGCAGCCAAAAGCTCTGGTTCCCTCTCGCACCTTCATTCTGACTGCTGATAGGACAGCCCTGTGGAGAGAAAACAGCAGTCAGAGTGAAGCTTTCTTCAGGACTTTCTTGCCGACTTTGAAGAAGCAGCTTAGAGGCTTTACAGGAGCAGCAACTTGGCAGCTTCGTTTCTGACAGACAAGTCAAAAGTGGAGGAACCCTTCCACACAAATTTATTGCCCTTTTAAAAAATGAATTCTGGGCTTTAAGCTGTATATTCCAGGTATTCTTTTGTATACTGGAAGTAATCCGCCAGGGACTGCTGTTTTTCACTAAGTAATGTGGGGGATATTTTTGTGAGAAAATGTACGGCTTGTGTAAACTTTGAATTATTTTTTTCTCAAAATTTAGAGTCAGTAAGTGTTTTGAATGGGCAGGGATCATTACTGGGTAAGCTGTTGCTTATGTACACTTTGTAATGGCATACTTGCCATTTCTTCTGCCAATCTACATTTCAGTGTGCTGCTTAAGCGTTACTGTAATAGGAGGACTGTGTATTTGAGTGCAAGTATGCTTTTTGTGAACACTTTTTGACATTTTGCCGTCTGACTGACTAGTTCCAGTTACGTGGACCACCTCGGTTACAACGTGGATTCTTACCCCGCTCCTACTCTTCTCTCTCTCATTGTAACTAGAAAGGAAAAAAAAACTTACCAAAAGAGATCGTCTGACACCATAGGCTCAGTCCATGCTTCTGTTAATATTGAATGAATCTGTGTTGGCCATTTTTCATTCTTCAGACCACTCACTTAACCTTTCCAGTTTCTTCTAGTGTAGTCCTTTCAGCCAGCATAAACCAGTATTCAGCCATGTCCTCTTTGGCTGTTGCAGTGTCTGTTCTGGGAATGGGAGAACCATCTTCTCTGGGTCAGGGAGACATTCTGGGAGATTGTAGCCGAGGAAGGAGACCTCCAGACTGGGCAGAAGTCTCTTCTCCAAGTTGGTCTTCATTTTACCTTTTTCTTGCAAAGAAAAACAAAAGGTTAAACTGTTCATCAGCAGATATGGTGTCTGTTAGAAAAAAATGATTTCTTACCTTAACTAAGCAATAATTACAGGCTGTTAATGCTGGTGCTCAGCAATCCTTACTGGAGAATAGTGTCAGTAGAGAAAGTTCTGAGGAAAATACCTCAAAGAATTCTGACATAGACAGAGATGGGGACAGATTTTCAAGCCCATTCCTCTGATTCAGAGGAAGCATGGTCCTCATAAACCACTTTGTACATTCCCCCTTTGGCAGCTGATTGTTTCAAACTCTTGGGTGCTAAAAGTGATTTCAGAGAACTACAGTTGGCCCTGGATACAAATATACCTCCTTTCAGTGGTGTTCTTCCCCATCCTGTGAACCAAACAAAGATGTCCTACCTTGATCACTGTTGCAGTATTCCTTACAATAGGGATATCCTGCTGAAAATAGCCATACTTCTGGCCAGCATACCAAAGCTTCCAAGTGCCATACATCAAACATATGTCCTGTGTTCAAGGTGCAAGTTACATAGGTGACATACAAGCAGCAAATCCCCAGAACTTTTTTGTTGTCAGTCCGAATGCAGAATTTTGAATTTGGTCTGAAGGTCATACAGTTTCTACAGTTCTCTGATCCTAGGGCAGATAAGTACACTTTTAGGGACTTTTCTTTAATTCTTTATTTTACTGTAGGTATATTATGTCATCCATAAAGGGGAAATGTGTGTGTGTGAAGGAGACAAATTCCCCATAAGGAGAGACACAAGACGTGCCTTTTTCTAGGTGTGAATCATGACCATAACAGTCCGATATTTGCCAAACATTTGTTCTGAAGACTCTGCCAAGCTGTCTTTCTTCCCTTTCTGTTTAGAGAACCAGTGGTTAAGTTACTCGCTCAAGGAACCATGGCTCCTGAATCTGTCTGTCCAGATGTCCAGCCTTCTTTAAAAAAGAAGTTGAAGTTACAACTGGAGACATCTGCTTTCCATCCTCTGCCAGACATCTCTGTAGGATTAGAAGAAGAGTCCAGGAAATGTCTGGTTATGACATCTGCTGTCTGTGTCACGGCCCTGTTGAGGATCTACAAGGGTCATGCCGTTTGCATATCCTTTGAGGTTAAGTTGATGTTCGTTGAGAAAGAGAAGGAGACACAGTGGCTGGTAATTTCTGAAGGGACCCAGGGGATTTCCACATATTGTAATAAAGGAAGAAACATCGGGTTCCCTTACAGAGATGAGACAGAGTTCAGAACCTGCTAGGTTTGTTAAGGCAAACGTTAACAGTTTAAAAAAAAATGCAAAGAACAGGACATGTGGCTCCTGTTGCTAAAGACTCTGAGAAGGAGTGGCAAGATTTTGCTTAAGGACTTTTATAAAACCCTTATGTCTTAGAAGCCTCCTTAGGGTTCGTTAGTCTCTTCTCTTGCTGGTTTTCCTTCTTCCACTCCCCTCGAAAAGATGTAGGGATTCTGATTCCTCTGATGAAGATGAGGACTTAGATTCTCTTGAGGAATCTTTGCATTGCTCCTCCCAGTTTCACTCACCCCTTGCTTTGAGAAATGATGAAGCGGATACTTTTTTTTCCCTGACTTCTAGTGGAAGAGCTTTCTTTTAGAATAACATTAAAATGATCGAACATTTTTTTTATTGGGAAAGCTCTCAGATGTCTAACATCCAGGAAAGATACTGTCATCTCTTGCAGATGGATTCCTCAGACTGTCTGCAATTCCTCCTGTTTTGGAAGCTCCATTGGATAGTTTTATGTCTGTTTCTCAAGCCGTCTGAGTCTCAGCCCCATGGTCCTGCTCGGAAGTTTTTGTGTAAGAATCCACCATCAGACCCTTCTGTGATTTCCCTCTTGACTGACAGGTTTACTAAGTTGCTTGTTTCTTCCAAAGTCTTACCATCAGACAAGGATAGTAGAGCCATGGATAGGTATGATATGAAAGTGTATACCTCTGCTGCCTTTTACCAGACACACATAACTAGATGTGTGCTTGCCGCTCTTGCCAAACTATGATGTCTGTTAGCTAACATGCCTGAGTCTGATTCTAAAACTTCAGCTGTTTCTTTGCAGAATCCTGCTTCGAATGTAAATAGCCATTCTATCAAATGCAGATATGATGATGCTGCTGCTGCATCAAAGTCCGTCATTAGGAAGTATTCCTGGCTTCGAAGAGGATGTGAAAGTGAAATTAGACTCTCATTTAGATACCCAAAATCTGTTTGGCTTTGCTTCTATATATCTCTTTAAAGCTTTGTAAGATAAAGGGAAGGTCATGCAAGACTTGAAACAAATTTTCCTCAAACCTATTCCTAAATATCGGAGGAATTGCCCCTTTAAGGCAGGTTCCTTTGTGCATAATTATCCTAAGCAGCCTTTAAAGGGTAAAAGGCCTTCTAAGAGGGCTTTATTCTGAGAAACCTGGTCAGGATTCCAAATGAGAAAAGTCTTCCCTTCAGGACAAATCAGCATCTATTTGACAATTGTCTTCCTCTTCCCATTGGCCAGATTCCTTTTTCCCAAAGGTTAACAGTGTTGTCTCCCATTTAGCAACAGATCAGAGCAGATTCCTGGGTTCTGTCAGTAATTCATAATGGTGATTTCATGGTATGGAAGTCCTTCCTCCCCTTTTAGGGATTCCTTAACCCACTGCTTGCCAGTTGCTTCATTTTCCTCTCTTCTGGACCTCTTGGCTCAACATAATATTTAACAGTTTCCCCCTTCTAGAGGGGCAAAGATTTCTACTTCTGGATGTTTTTGTATCCCAAAATGAGGGCTCTTGGGGACCCATTTTAGACCTTTTCTTTCTAAACACCTTTCTGAAAGTTCCTTCTTTCAGAATGTTGATTCTCCAGTCTCTTTTCCCTATGCTTCTTCCTCTGGCTTTTCTAGATTCTTTGTACCTGAAGGACACCTATCTTGTATATTGCTAAACACCCCCTCTTCAGGAAATTTTTCCAGTTCTGTGTATCTTCCTTACATCATCAGTTCTCTGTTTTGCATTTTGGTCTTCCTACAGCATCATGGACTTTTTTACCAAAAGTCTAGACCCAGTCATAGCCTTTTGCAAACTCCATGTTCAGATTTTTCCCTGTCTGGATGACCTTTTTATTCAGGGCCCCCTCTATGTAGGACCTAGAATTTACAATTCTTTTTCTTCATGGTGGGTCTTTCCTCTCAGTCAGAGAAAGTAAATTCTGACTCCTTCTCAGGACCAGGATTTCTTAGGGTTCAGGACTCAGACCTTTACTATGACCACTTTTCTTCCTCCTCCATGGTTACCTCTTTGATAACTTTTTTTGGTCCCTTCTTCCTCTTTCAAGAGACCTCAGTAAAGAGAGTTTCTAAGAGACCTGTGGGTCATGGCATCCACTATTCCACTGGTTCCTTTTGCTAGACTCCACATGTGCAGAAGTTCCATTAGTATCTAAAGTCAATTTGGCTACAACGCTTTCACAATCTGGACTTAACCTATTCTTCTGTTGCCTTGCCGAAGGAAGGAATTTCTATGGTGGATCATACATGCCTCTCAAAATCCAGATCTTCCCTTTCAGGGACCTTCTTCCACTCAGGAGCTGTTTATAGATACTTCAGACCTAGCTTGGGGGCCTTGTTCCAGCCACGTCTGAGTTCAGGGGGTCTTGTCAAATCAGTATGTTAAAAAGAATATGCATTACCTTTGGATGCCAGGTCCACTCAGAGCTCTTACAGACAACTGTCAAGTGGTACATAAGCTGTTACAGCATGGGAGTTTTATTCAGCATCAGTTGCTCTTTTAGGCAGTCTGTGTCTGCCACAACATTGTGTCATGAGGGAATAATCTGATCAGCCCAACGGCACATCCTCACGAGTGGATACTTCACAGAGAGGTTTCCCTGACATTGTACATCAGTGGGGTACTTCACAAGTGGATCTCTCTCTCTCCCCTCAGAACAGGCAACTTCCCAGGTTCTGTTCCAGAGTGCCAATTCCTCTGACTTGGAAGTTGGAGTTCATGTCTTAATTGGAAAAGGATGTTCCTGTGTGCGTTTCTGCCTTTTCCTCTGTTGTCAAAGGTCTGGCACAAGATCATATGGGACAGGCCCGAAACTTCATGGCGACACCTTTTTAGCCCACACAGCATTGGTTTCCCATTTTTTTCCTGGCCAGGGACCATCATCACAAATTATCCAACAGGATGGATCTGCGCACACAGAACATGGGCTGTTTTATTCACCCTCCTCTTCTCATCCTACAGTTGACTCTCTGGGTGATATGGTTTTGATTCCTTTTAGGCACCAGATTTCTGAGGACTTGCTGCAGGCTTTGCAGGTGGCCAGAAAACACACTACTAGAAAATCTTATGTTGCAAAGTGCAAAAGATTTTCTCTGTAGTGTCACAACTATAAAGAGGACCCTGTTTTAGTGGTTGCTCCTAATTTTCTTTCTTATTTGTGTGAGTTGCTCAATTCTGGTGTGGCATACCCTGTCAGCCATTTTTGCTTGATTGCCTCTTGATCCAAGACTTTCCTCTAGGTTTGAGGTTAAACAGTTTGTCAGAGGCATCCTTCATATTAGGCTTCTAAGAAAACCCATTCCTCCTCTTTGAGATAATACCTTTGTTCTTGAAAATTGACTTGGCTACCTTTTGAACCACCAGTTTTTTCCTCCTTAAAATTCTGTACCTGGAAAACTGTCTTGTTAGTGGGTCTGACTTCTGCCAAGAGAGTCTGTGAGCATCAGGCTCTTAGCAACACGTCTTCCTTTTCTGTTTTTTTCCCACAGAGATAGGGTGTCTGTTGGAACTATTCCTTTTTTTATGCCTGAAGTGGTCAATGTTTTTCTTTGAATTTGACCAGCTGTCTTCTTTCCTTCCTTCCTTTCTTGCTCCTCAAAACAGTAGTGAGATGATTCTCCATTCTTTGGAGTTGCATAGACAGCTCAGATTTTATTAGGATAGGACTAAAGATAGTGGGAAATCTGAGCAACTTCTTGTTTCCTTTCAGGACAAGAAATTGAGTTTAATAGTTTCTAAGCAAATCATTTCTACTTGGATTTCTAAAGCCATATGCTTTTGCTATTCTTTTCATGACAAACAGCATCCTACTTCAGTTTGCGCTCATTCTACTTTGGTGGCTGTCTCTTTTAGAGCTTTGTTAAGGTTCTAAATGCTAGATCCAGTTTGGAAGCTGCCACTTGGTCTTCTGTGCATGTTTTTACTAAGCACTACAAGTTGGATGTGGTTTCAAGGGCCTCAGCAAGTTTTGCTCAATCCATACTCCATGGGGTTTTGGAGAGTTCCTCAGTTCCTTCTTCATCCTCCTATCCCTTACAGTAGCTCCAGTGCTCTCCCTATTGTAAGGAATATTGCAAAAGTGATTAAGGAAGGACATAATATAGTTGTATAAGAACTTTACATAACAGTGGATGTCCAACTTATCAGTGCTGCAGGTTGCAGTATTCTGTCCCTCCCTCCTTCCCCTGATGTTTTTTTTTTCTTCTCCCTTTGGCCGATGGGTGTTCTCTTTACCTTCTCTTTGGATGCACACGTACCATTTTTTATATCTTCCTCATTGGCTGTTCCTGTTCTTCTGGGACAATTTACTTCTGAGGATTTGTCTTTCATGTATCACTTTTATGTACCTTATGCCTCAGATGTGAGGTACATATGTCTGATATGCAGCGCTTAGAAGGGCCTAGACTTTGATATGTTGTCTGGATGTACTGCAGGATTCCTGTATTGTAAGGAATACTGCAGCAGTGGTAAGTAGAATGTCTACTGTTATGGTATGTTGTCTGGATGTACTGCAGGATTCCTCTATTGTAAGGAATACTGCAGCAGTGGTAAGTAGAATGTCTACTGTTATAAGTTCTTAACTATATTTTGTCCTCATTTCTTCAGCACTTAGTCATACTTGAAGTCGTAGAACCTATGCCATTAGACCAAAGGGGCAAAGACTTCTATTCCAGAATGTTTCTGATACCAAAGAGCAAGCCTAGTTGTAGAAAAATCTAGAGCTTTCTTTACTAAATTTGTATGCAAGAGCACTAAAATTCATGATGTTGACCCTTTAGAATCTGTTACCTGTAGTTTCCAAGGGAGTTTTATAGTAGCATTGTATCTAAAGGATGCATATCATCACATTCTCATAGCCACTCGCTTCAGAAAGTTTGTCAGATTTCCTTTTCCCGAGTCACATTTTTAGTTCTCTGTGTTACCTTTTGGGTTATCTACAGCTGCAGGGGTGTTTACAAAGTGTCTAGCTCCAGTTACAGCTCATTGCAGACTGAATGACATTCACATATTTTCTAATAAGATGATTTAGTTGTCTTTTGAGAGTATTTTCCCAGATGTTAACAGTCATAAAAATGTTTTCCCCCTTCTGGTTAATAAGGGATCCCTTCACACAGGATTGTCTTTCTGGGGTGTCTTCTAGAAACCTCTCAGTAAAAAGCACCGGAGAAGGTGGGTAGATTTTTATCTGGAAACTTTTCTGAGCTTCTTCAATCGGTCTCAGATGCTGGCCATAGAATAACTGAGGATCCTAGGGCTCATAGCTTCTGATTCTCATGATTCCTCTTGGTAAGTTACAGATGAGAAAGATTCAGTGGTTTGTAAAAGACACATGGACTCGCCATTTGCATCCTTTGGAATTTCAGATTCTAATTTTGGACTTTGTCAAAAAGGAATTCACTGGTGGCTATAACAGCAAATCCAGGTCTCATCCTTTCTCCTGAAGTCCATAGCCAATCTTTAACCATAGACACATCAGAGTTTGCTTGGTGGGGGAAGTTTTTATAGGAGGAAAAGATGCAAGGGCTGTAGAACTCCTCAGAAAGACCAAAGCACATAAATGTCAAGAGATGTTGGCTGTGATTCATGCCTTAAAACCTCGTCATTGCCTATGATTCCTGGGACCTCTCTAGGTGATTGCAGACAACACCACAGTGATGTGGAGCATAAAGAAATGGGGGCACCAGTTCGTACCCACTAAGTAAGCTGGATATTATGGCTTGGGAGATAGCTGTTCAGCATTCCTTAATCCCCCAAGCATCGTACAGTCTGTCAGAGCAAAACATAATGGCACACAAGCTGAACAGGACTAGGACAGACCCTCACAAATAGAAACTGAATATGGGGATCTTGCAGTAAATGATCTAGTTGAGGGAGAACACTTCAAAAAGATCTGTTTGTCTCTTCAAAACAGAGAGCTGAAAATTATGCTCCATTACTTGTTGAAACGAGCTTGGAAAATGGATATATCCTCTTTCCCATGGTCGGGAATTTTCCTTTATGCCTTTCCACTTATAGCCAGGGTAATTCTGAAGTTTGAGTAGGACTCCCCAAAGATCATTGTTGTGACTCCCATTGGCCCAGACAATATTGGTCCCCCCTTCTTATGAACTGGCCAAGGGAGATGACCACAAACTGGACCTGCTCATATTAGGGGTGTAATCAGACTTCCCTTATCTGTCTCAAACATCTTCAACTGACTACCTAGATGATTCAATTCTGACTCCTCTTGGGTACCTTTTTCATAAGGATGTGCAACTTATACTTAAGGAGACATGAAAACCTGCTACTAGTAAATCTTGTATTAGGAAGAGGAAAATATTTTTCTAGTTGGCAATTAGCCAGTAATCATGGTCCTATCAGGGATTATGTAACCACTTGTGCTGAAATATTTATGAGAGGTACTATCCTCTGGTCTCTCCTCTTTCACTGTGAAGGTACATCTTGCTGCCATCTCGGCTTATCTGCCAATGGATCCTCCACTGTTTTCTCTGTTTTTATGGAGCAGTTTCTGAAGGGAGTTTTACACCCGAGATTTAATTGTAAACAGGTCACTTCTTGGTATTTTAACTTTTTGCTGGAAAAGTTATGCATGTCTCTGTATGAACTTGCTCATCAAGAATAGTTAAAGGTCATTACATGGAAAACTGTTCTTGTTGCTCTGACGTCTGCAAGAAGAGTATCTGAGTTGCAGGCTCTCTTGGTAGTTTTTTCATAGGGAACAAATCCCTCATTCATGTCCAAGATGGTTTCAGAGTTTACTTTGAATCAAGCTGTCAATCTCCAGGTTTTCTATTCAGATCCTAAGAACAAGGGAGAAAGGATTCTACATAGTCTAGACATATACAGACAGCTCTGGTACTAAGTCCTGTAGAAAAGCAAGTTCCAACTTGTTTATGTTGGGGCAAAGAAATGGCAACCCATGTCAAAACAGACTATTTCAAGATGATTGTCCTCAGCTGTTTCTTTTCTCCTGTCATGGTAAACCAGTTCCAGGCAGTATTAAAACACTTTCTATTAGAACTGTTGCATCTTTACTGATATATTGGAAATTGATAGACTCCAGAGGTATTCTAGAAGCAACTTACATGCTCTTCTAAACCTGCTTTTACAAAGTATTACAAACTAGATCCCTTTTCTAGGTCAGGGACAGGCTTTACTATAACCATTCTCCAGGGACTTCTGTATCCATATCTCCCAAGTTGGTTAGACTTTGGTAATTAACCCATGTAGCCTAAAGGCTAATACAACAGTGAGAATGATGGAGATAGTACAGTTGTGTAAGTTGCACTTGCCCATAACAATAAGTGTTCGCATTCCTCACTGCTCCACCCACCTACCACCCCCTCTTTCTGTGTGTAGGTAGCTGTTGGGATATATAGAGGTTATTTGTTATTGCTTATATCTTTTTGAGGTTCAGGATGCATACACTTCCCCATTTCTTTTGGGCAAGGAAGTCTTGAATAAAGCTTCAGTTTGACTGCTGATTTCCCTCTACAGGGCTGCCCAGTCAGCAGTCAGAGTTAAGGTGTGAGAGGGAGACAGCTTTTAGAAGCTGGGCAGTATCTCTGTTTTGAACAGGACCAATATAGCCTAAAGGCTACTGAAGCAGTGAGGAATTTGAACATCTACTGTTGTGAGGTAAATGCAACTTACACAACTGTGCTATGCATTATAAGATCCCATTTCTGATCAAAAGGAAATTGTGAAGCAGTTTGGCAACTTGCCTTTTTTTTTTACTCTGAGTTTGATGAAATAGTCCAGAGTTTAGGTTTGTATGATCATGTGACAGTTTGTTGAACTTAGGCTTCACTTTTAAGGTTCTGGTAAATATATTGCAGAGCATGTCGTCTGATATGTAACTAAACCTGCATTGTACTAATGTACACGTGTTTGGCATAATACATTAATTTTGCTGTGATCTACATGTACATCTTTTAAAATAGTTTGCCTTATTCCTAACTCCCTGTATTGTATATGCCGTTATTGCTCATTGTGGTCCTTGTCCTTCTTCCTTCCAAGTTACTTTAGGGTGTGCCCTGTTGTGCATAGAAATGTTTCATAATAAATTTTGATCTGAAGTAGCTGACTTCATTTGGTCATCAACCTGTGGGTATTCGGATCCGGATCAGATCTGAGACTGCCGCTGCACCAGCTTCTGATCTGAGCTCCAAGCTACTCCCCTTACCCATAACACCCCTCTGTCGCCTTCCTTCCCCCAGCTCTTGTTTGCCACTTTCCAAGCCAGCAGCATGGTTTCGAGCTCCAAGTGAGTTAGTGTTTTTTTGGGTCCCCTCCTTGTCTGCAAAGGTAGCGGCCGCTACTGTCTGTTCGCTCTGTCAGGGCTCTGGGGCTCATACCCCAGTTTCTAGGCTGTTGGACTCAGACAGGTGACAAAAGGATAGTCCCAGAAAGCAGTCCCGTGACCGCTCGGAACAGTCGGGGCCTCCAGCTAAAATTAGAACTCCAAATAATAACGAAAGATGCAACACCACGGCTCGTTGCAGAATATTTAATATATCGAAACACCAACTAGAACACAGTAAGCGCTTTCACATTTCAGAGAACATTTCATCAGACTTTGATACAACAGACCATATAATGTATTTCAAGTATATAATTTTATTTTATTTATTAGGAATCAGAATTACTTGTGAACATTTTGTTTTAGTCACAATTTAGTTAGGTTTTATTGCAAATATTATATAGTCTGTCATATTTATTAAATGCATATTTTAAATATGTATTTTAGTATATACATGAAGGTGGCTTTAAATAGGTTTTAATGATTTTAATTGTTTTAGTGATGTCATGATTATGTTTAACAGGTGATTGGAAAACGTAATGCTAATGATACTATTTAATTAAGGTGAATCATGACTGTTGTATCAAAGTCTGATAAAATGATTCTCTGAAACGTGAAAGCGCTTACTGTGTTCTGTTTGCTGTTTTGATATATTAAATATTCTGCAACGAGCCATGGTGTTGCCTCTTTCGTTATTATTTGGATTTACACTGTTGTTCTAAAGAGGCACTTTATCCAGGACTGTTCTGTTTTTGACTTTTTACGTTGGGTTCTAACGGTCGCTAGGACATGGCTGAAGGATTAGGAGGTGTAACAGCAGAAGCTATGAATTCTTATGAACATATGGGGAAGGAGACTTCCTTCCAAAGACTCCTCCTTACTGAAAGCATTCTGCTTTTGAGGATATCTACTATGGAACTAACAAAAGAAGTTGGAGAGACCGTAAGTACAGTACGGAATACGAATGTGATTTAACTTACAAGGAAGTTGGAATATAAACTGAATAAGTTAGAGTACACAGTGGCAGAGACAACATATAGAGGCATGTCTTAGTTTTAAAGTGGTGCCGAGAGGGTTACGAGTATTAAAAATGCCTTCTTTCGGTACCACCTGTCCGGAACTGCTAATTAAATGGTAAAAACTAAATCTGGACACTAGCTATGGGTATATCAAGCTATTGATGTAGAAATATTGATCAGAGTGTACATTAACAACAGAAATTATTTCTCTGCAGAAAGAATTGGATTCTCTCTTAAATCCTGCTGACATGAGTGCCTTTGTTAGTGAATTAATCACTAACCTAGCGATACTTGACAACAAATTGCTTCAAGATAAAAAGAAAAAGTTGGAACGGGACTTTAATGATTTCCGAAAGGGGAATGTGTTCTCCTGGCCTAGAGAGAACACTAGGAATGTCAGTGCAACTGTTAATGTAACTGCACAACCTTACAAGTTGCAATGCATTTGATGTTGCCATTCCCACATTGACGTTACCGGCTGGTACGTCACAACCGGAAGTTATGGAGCGAGAGAACCTTGAGATGGGTGGAGAGACCTCTCTACAGCCTGAGAAGGGCCCTGCATATACAATGAAACAATTAGCATCAACCACGATGGATGTTAGGAGGAAAGAAAACTAGGAGATGACTACTGCCTTCATGCCTGTTACAGCACATGGTTCGTCTGATGACAATGAGTTCTGCCCTTTCCCTCTATCGGTTTAGCAGACCAACAGTTTGGACACCTCAAAACAGGATGAAGTAGCGGAAAACTTCAGAAGAGAGGCACGAATTTCAGAAGAAGAAGATGCTTCAACCCATAAATCCGGACCTAGTTATTAATATTTCCAGGTATGCATTAACTGAAAGTGAGAGGTCTTTATTGAATAAAGGCCTCTCATTCATACCTTCAGGAAATACTGATGTGACAGATATCATGATAGATATTAAAATGTTCACAAGGAATATTAGTTTGAAAATGTTATTTGGTCAGTCTAGTATTGACACTAGGAATACATTCAGAAAACCTTCTACATTCCTACCACAAATGCATCCTTTGTTGGATACATTTGAGAAGGCTTGTGAACAAGATTTGATGCAATTTTCTATGTGTCAAGGTAAAACTAAACCAGATATTTATAACTTAGGCCATGGTGAGAATGAAGCTTTAAAGAAATTACAGAAGAATAATGATATTGTAATTAGACAGGCTGACAAGGGCGGTGCTGTAGTTATTTTAGACCGTGATATGTATGTTAGGAAGATGGAACTGTTATTAGCTGATGGTGAGATATATCAGATTTTAAATGCAACATTAGTAGATAGAACTATTAAAAGTGTTCATAGTGAACTGTATGATCTACTCCTATGTAATATGATAGATACTGATTTATGTAAGTATTTTTTAGCGGAGAAACCAGTGATCCCTGTTTTTAAGGGACTAACAAAGGTGCACAAGATTCTGTCGGATCCACTCATGAGACCTGTAGTTTCAGGAGGGGGCTGACTTCACTGAGCCTTTATCTATTTATTTGGAAAAACATTTTAGGCCTGTGGTTGAAAAAGTAGAATCTGTTATTAAAGATACCCAGCATTTTTTAGAGAGTTATGCAGACTGTTTCTCCTCTGAAAGTGATATTACCAGTGATCTATTAGTTACTTTGGATGTAGTTTCCTTATTCATTTCTATACCCAGTACAACGGGAAAGGAGTATGTACGATTACTATTGATAGAAAAAGGGGTCCCCAGAGACCTCATTATGAGATGTATGTTGTTATTAGGTCTTGTTTTGAACAACAGTATATTTATGTATGACAAGAAATGTTATCTACAAACAAAAGGGGTTGCCATGGGGACTCCACGTGCAAATTCGTACGCTAACTTGGTTTTGGCATATTGGGAGGGTACCTATGCACTGAGGAATACACCGTTTAGTGATTGCATAAAATATTATAAATGTTTTGTTGATATTTTTCTTGAATGGAGAGGAACTAAGAAGCAACTAGATGATTTTGTTATGTACATAAATGGTACAACAGATTTTCTCTCATTTGAATGTAATAGCTCTTTTGAGTGAATAGAATTTTTGGATGTACAGATAACTAAGATGGGTAATGAAATGCACACTGGCATGTATAGGAAATCTTGTTGGAAAAATAATTTGTTGCATCGCAGTAGCATGCATCCTGGTCATATCTATCCTAACATAATAAAGAGTCGAGCATTAAGATCATCAAGGCTAACTAGGCATGACCATGCTTTCCAAGAGAAGGAAAAAATTTTAACTGATGATTTTATACAGAGAGGATATCATAAAAACGAAGTAGAGAGACTATTGAATGAGAATAACACACAGAGGAAAGGTAAATGTAAGCCATTTTTTCGTAAGAACAGACAAAATGATGAAATGGTTTTGAAGTAAGGGCTAGGACAAAAAAACACCAGGGTAGTGATTCCGTTTACAAATAAGAATTCGAAAATTAAGGAAATAATTAACAACAATTGGAAATTGTTAACTACAGATGATAGGATATCAGAACTGGTAGGGACCACGCCTAGCTTTACTTAGAAGAATACCAAGTCATTAAAAAAGATTACTGTGATATGAAGAAGATAAAAAAATGAAGATATATTCTCAAAGACGAGGAACCTTTTCCTGCAGATATTGTAACCAATGTACATATATGGCTGGGGATAACAAATTTGTACATCCAGATACTGGACATGAATATATATTTAGGTATTATGTTAATTGCAGAACTAAACTAGGGACTTGATATATTTGGCACAGTGTCAGATATGTAAATCCTTCTATATGGGTAAGACGAACAGAACCCTCAGGGAACGTGTGAGCACGTATATGCCATAAATAGAGAGGATGAGGGTAACGCATTGGCTAGGCATGTTATGAATCATGGCACGATGCATAAATTTAAGTTTAGGGCCCTAGAATTAATTAAGAAAACAAGTAGATTAGGAGATGTTAAGAAATTTACGGAAGAGCAGGAAAATAGATGGATAATGTGGTTACAAGCACATAGAGCACATGGTCTGAATGATAAGATAACACTTAAACCTTTCTTAGCAACCCGACCTTATGCACATTAGACACTTTAATATTTAGTCTTAATAAATAGATTAGGTTAGACCAGAGTCTTTTAGCCATATAATGTATTTCAGGTATGTAATGTTATTTTATTTATTAGGAATCAGAATTACTTCTGAACATATTGTTTTAGTCACAATTTAGTTAGGTTTTATTGCAAATGTTATGTAGTATGTCATATTTATTAAATGCATATTTTAAATATGTATTTTGGTATATACATGAAGGTGGCTTTAAATAGGTTTTAATGATTTTAATTATTTTAGTGATGTCATGATTGTTTAACAGGTGACTGGAAAATGTAATGCTAATGATACTGTTTAATTAAGGTGAATGATGACTGTTGTATTAAAGTCTGATGAAACGTTCTCTGAAACGTGAAAGTGCTTACTGTGTTCTATTTGGTGTTTTGATATATTAAATATTCTGCAACGAGCCGTGGTGTTGCCTCTTTTGTTATTTAGTTTTACACTGTTGTTCTAAGGAGGCACTTTATCCAGGACTGTTCTGTTTTTGACTTTTTAAGATTAGAACTCCTCCAAGGCCCAGCACCCCTCAGCTCCGTTTTCCAGAGCCAACGATGTCTCGGGCTCCTTCGAGAACCTCCCCTCATCGGCACTCCCGGCCGGTGTCGGTAGCTTCCTCGTCCCACTCCACCTGCATTCTTTGAGAGTCAGAGATGGACAGGATGATGCAGAAGTTTATCCGCACCCAGATCCAGATGGAGGTTTTGCCAGCTCCATTTCCCTCTGGAGCTGGGGGTTCTCAGCCCTTCTTTGCCCCCATCGCTCCTTCTCCAATATAGCCCTTGGTTTTTGGAGTCCTTGGATCTGAGAACCCTCAGGGTCTGAGGGCCGGCGCTAAAGGTACCTAAATCCTTGAATCTGGCCATGGTCTTGAGCATGTCGGATCTGACCGAGTTGATCCGAGTTCTCAGACTCCTAGACTTGGCGTCTGATCCAAGGGGGTGCTGTCGGCTCTGAGTCTGTTGGAGCGCAGCCTTCCCCTCAGCATCTCGGCGCCTGTGGGCTCGGCTCCAACCCCCCCGTCGGAGCCGAGGAGGGAGACTCCTTTGTTTGTTTCTCGGGATGCCCGATCTCCCTCAACCTTCAATGTGGTGGAGAGGGTCCTCTCAATGGGGTCGAGGCCTCTGACCATTTCGTCTTTGGAATATGCCCTGACTCCCTCAGTTTTGGGTACGGCTCCGACCATCCTGTCCTTGCAGGGACACCCTGTGCTTGATTTGCCCCAGGCAGCACCCATTGGAGAAAAAAACCCTATTTGTGAGTCCACTCCAGAGAGTCCCACCGAAGACGTCTCTTGCAAATGGATGTGCAAAAGGAGGCACCTGGACTCTTCCCCAGAGTCCCTCATCAAGGACGCCAATTTGGAGGAAAGGGAAGGCTCCCGCAGGTCACCCCTCCCCCCCGAGGATGTCTCCTTTGGAGATATCATGGAACTCCTTCTCCAAAAGGGGAGGGGGTTTGCCCCAAAGCCATCCTCTGACGCGTTGGTGTTCCTGGAGGCTTTCAGCACAGGCGCATCTACTTTCTGAGTATGTCCCCTCCCGCAGATCCTTTAGTGGACCTTATTACTACATAGGCATGGAAGGACCCGGACACCGTGGAGCCTGTTCCAAAGCATCCAGATAAAATTTTCTTTCCCCCCTCTGACAGGACTAGCTGAAATAAGGGGTCCCCAGTAGACGCTATGGTGGTGGCAACCACCACCAAGAAAGATCTGGCTCAGGAAAGTTCTACGGTTCATCCTCCTGATTAAGAGCCATGGGCAATGGACCGTCTGGGAATGGGGTTTAAGCGTCAGCCACCTTTTCTATAAGGGCGCTGAATTATTTGGATCGTGTTACTTGACTTCACCAGGACCTGGTGAAGAAGGTGGCTGAGTCACCCAGGGAGTCCATGTCACTGGAGGATAAACAGACCTCCGGACGGATGGCCACTCTGAAAGCAGTATCGAACACGTCCATGCCCCTCCTTTCGCATGTCACCGAAGGAGCAGCAAGAGCTGCCTGTTCCAGCATTGCCATGAGACGACATGGCTCTGGCTGTGTCAGTTTATGGAAACCTTCAAGACGTTGTTTGCTAATGCCCCTTGTGATGGCTCTTCCCTGTTTGGGAAGTCCATGCGTGAGACACTTGTCCTGAGTGAGAAGGACGGGAAGATGCTGTCTGCCGTCTGGATCCGCTTATCTAACCCTCAAAGGTCCTTCTCAAGGAATCAGCAAGGGCAAAAGATGTGGTTCTGAAAATCTCAGTACTCCCGAGACACTCAGGACTCATCTTCCCCCAGAGGCAGACGGGGATCCGTGAAATTTCTGGTCTCGAGAACCTTTCTCAGACAGGCCCGTGCAGCAGCCCTGAACAGTTGCCCGACTGCTCGTCTCTGGAGGCAGTCAGGGGTCGTCTTTCGTTGCACCTAACGACATGGGAGTCCGTGTCAACCGACAGTTGGGTGCTACAAATCATATCCAGAGGCTATTCCATTCCCTTTATGGTACCACCTCTTTCCCCAAAACACCTCCCAGATGTTCCACCTGCGCAAAGGGAGGTTACAGCACTCAAAATAGAAAAGCTAAGGAAGTGAGTCATCCAACCCCGTCCCCCCCAGACCAGTCCGGATCAGGCATCTATTCCAGGTTCTTTTTAGTGCCAAAGAAGACTGGGGACCCAAGACCTTTTCTGGATCTTTCAACCTTGAACCTGACAGTTGGCAGAGCAAAGTTCCCGATGGTCACCTTGCAGTCCATCCTGCCCTACTTGCAGGAGAATGATTGGATGTGCTCCATAGACCTCCAGGACGCGTACTATCGTATAAAGATGCACAGACGTTCCAGGAGGTTTCTCCTCTTCTGGCTAGGGGCCAATCATTATCAGTTTTGAGCCCTCCCCTTTGGTCTCACCACAAACCCCAGGGTGTTCACCAAGGTTATGGCAGTAGTAGCGGCTCATGTGAGGCTTCAGGGTATACCGGTCTTCCCATACCTGGACAATTGGGTCCCTGCAGCTCCCACCACGCGTCTACTCTCTCAAGGCAGTGACTACTTTCTGAGGTTAACAAATCTTCTGGGGATCACAGTCAGCACAAACAAATCATCTGGGGATCACAGTCAGCACAAACAAATCATCTCTGAATCCGGTCCAAACTCTGGAATTTATAGGGGCACAACTAGACACAGTTTGGATGAAGGTCTGTCTCACCCTGGAGAGAGTTCAGAGCTTGTGTCTCCACTTGTCTTACATCATCCAGTGTCATCTTCCCTCTGCGGAGGCGGTGTTACAAGCTCTTGGTTGTATGGAAACCATCATCACTCTTCTTCCATGTGCTTGTCTACATATGCAAGTTCTGCAGTGGATGTTAATACTCCAATGGTCTCTGTTAGACATACCATTGACTCACCCTATACGCATAAGCAAGGCTTGCAGGTAGTCTCTTCTCTGGTGGATGCACTCCTCGGACCTAGTCGAGGGAAGCCCATTTATAGAAGCCCATCCCCAAGCTACTGTGACAACGGACGCCTCCCAGCTGGGGGGGGGGGACATGGTTCAGGAAGGACAGTCCAAGGCACATGGTCCCCGAATGAGACCAAGTTGCGTATCAACGTCCTAGAGATGAGGGCGGTTCTTTTCATGTTGCAGGCCCTTCATGCCTTTCTTCCACTAGGAACTATTGCAATACAGTCAGACAACATGTCAGTAGTCTGGTACATCAACAAGCAGGGAGGAACCAGTTCTTACTCCCTTTGTCGGGAGGCCATGAGAGTGTGGGAATGAGTGATTTCCACCGGCTGTTTTCTAGTAGCAACGCACATTCCGGGGCGGTCCAACATACTAGCGGACAAACTGAGCAGGACTATTCGCATGCCTTACGAGTGGTCTCTGAATCTTTCTGTAGCGGAGCAGATCTTCCTCGAGTGGGATCGGCCTTGCTGCAATCTCTTCACATCTTCTTCCAATGCGAAGTGCAGCGAGTTCTTCGCTCTGATCCCCCCTTAGGGGCAAACCCCCAGGAATGCTGTAGTCCATGTTTGGCCTCCCGTTCTTCTCTGTGCTTTACCCCCTGTTATCTCTCATACCAAAGTTTCTTCAGAAAGCTCACAGGCTGGGGAGCAAAGTAATCTTCATTGCCCCGTTCTGGCCTTACCAAGTCTAGTTTCCTTTCCTTTGGTCTCATCTGGTAGTTCCTCCATGGATCTCTGCTCCCTTTCCGGATCTCATCTCACACCCCTTGAGGGTTCCTCATCTAGACCTGGTCAGTCTGAAGCTCACTGCTTGGCTGCTGCAGTTCCCTTGATAGCTAGGACTCCAGGTTTAAACACACCAGTTAAATCTGTTCTGGTGGCAGCTCACAAATCAGCCACCAGGAAACTTCTATTTGGGCCTCTCAGAGGGACCTGGATCCTTTCACAGCCCCGGTCCTGGCAGTATTGGAATTCTTGGCAAATATATTTCGTCAGGGTGCTAGCTCTTCTACTGTGAAAGTTCAACTGGCTGCCATTTCTAATTTCCACACTGGTGAAAACATAGTTTCTCTAGCCACTTCTAGACTTTGTAAAACCTTTGTTAAGGGTACATTTCTTTTAAGACCCCCCTGTGAAGGATCCTACACCTCCTTGGGACCTCACCCTTGCCTTACAGGCTCTGGTTTCTCCACCCTTTGTGCCCGCAGCATCAGTAGACCTTCAGATTTTATCCTGGAAAACTGCCTTCCTAGTGGCTATTACTTCGGCTAGGAGGGTATCGGAACTTCAGGCACTATCAATCAAAACTCCGAACATGGTTTTTCATAAGGACCGGGTTTCTTTACGTACTAATCCATCCTTTCTTCCCAAGGTTGCTTCGGAAACCAGTATTAACCAGACTATTAACCTTCCTGTTTTCTTTCAGAATTTTCAAAACAGGAGTGAATATAAATTGCATTTGTTGGATGTACATAAACAATTGAGGTTCTGCTTGCATAGGACTAAGGCTGTTTGCAAGTCCGATCAGTTGTTTCTTACTCTAGACCTTTTCTGAGCAAACCAATATTGAAAGTGACTATTGCTCAATGGATCTCCCAGTGTACCCTTAGGGTGTATACAGAGAAAGGCATTTCTCCTCCGGGTCAAATTAAAGCACATTCTACCAGGTCCATGGCTACCTCTGCAGCTTTTTGATCCACAGTGTCTCTGGATGATATTTGTTCTGCTGCTTCTTGATCCTCATCTCACACCTTTATTTCACATTACAAACTGGACATGATATCTAGAGGTAGACCATCCTTTGGCTCCGCGGTGCTCTGGAATATCCTTCCATGAGGGCCACCCAGGTGTTTGGTAGCTGGGGACTCTGTCTCACAAGTTGATGACCAAATGAAGTCAACTACTTCAGATAAAGAAGTTATGTACTCAGCATAACATTCCATCTGAGTAGTTGGACTTCATTTGCCATCAACTGTCCCTCCCTCCTTCCCCCTGACTTTATTATTGTTATCCTATTCTGGTATGTAGGAGAGGGTGCCTGTCCTGTTCATGCTTGCTTTAGGTTTTAGAAGCACCTTTAGTGGTAAGATCCCATTGGGTCGGTCTTATGTTTATGGTGCAGCAAACTCGATCTGAGGGAAGGAAGGAGACAGAGGAGTATTATGGGTAAGGGGAGGAGCTTGGAGCTCAGATCAGAAGCTGGTGAAGTGGCCGTCTCAGATCCGAATACCCACAGATTGATGACAAATAAGTCTAACTAGTCAGATGGAACGTTGTGGTGAGTACATCTTCTTTTTCTCTATCTTTGCAGTGTCGTATGTGTGTATGTGAGCATGAGCACATGTGTGTATATGTTTCACATACTTAAGGAAAGATTCTGCTCTAAATGCCTTGTTTACTTCTCATCTTCTTCAGTAGATTAGTGGTAGAGTAATTAGAACAGTGATCCAGAGTGTCTGGATCAAGTCCCTTTTGAAGCATTCACTTCTTTAGTGCAGTGATCCTGGACATTGACCAGGCTTCCAAAAGCATTTAGTTGATTTAACAGTTCATTTCAACTCTTGTTCAGGGAACATGTTGATTCACTCTGTCCTTTCCCTTTTGCTCATTACCCTGATAGTGTGTGTGTGTGTGTGTGTGTGTGTGTGTGTGTGTGTGTGTGTGTGTGTGTGTGTGTGTGTGTGTGTGTGTATGTATGTGCGTGTTCAATTCACCCTGACCAAATTACTGAAAACACCTTTCATTGAAATTAAATACTGGCACCGTGTATAGCACTGTAAGGCAATTAAAAGATATATGCCGTTTTCCCCACTGTAGTGCAATCCTGTAATTAGAATATATAGTTGGGGTGGGGCGTAGGCCTCCACTTAGTTTGGGTTTATACTGTCTTCTGCAAAGAGTTAGTTATTGATGTTGTAAGTATGCATGTCTATGGTTTAAAATGTATTGTTTTGAAGCTTTCAGTGAAATATAAAATAAAACCAAACTAGGTTGGGGGCTACACCCCACACAACCCACAATGTTGGGGGCTGTGCCCCCCAAACCTTTCTTAACTATATATACTAACTCCAAGATCGCACTACAGTAGGGAAAAGGGCATATACCTTTTACTTCCGTTACAGTACTCTACAACAGTATCAGTACTTCACTTCAGTGAAATGAGTTTTCAGTAATTTGAACTTTCAGCGATTTGATCAGGGTGAATTGAAATTCAGTGAAATGAGCTTTCAATGAAACAAAGTAGACCCTTGTGTATATGTGTGTGTGTGTGTTTTATATATATATATATATATATATATATATATATATATATATATATATATATACAGTGCATCTTGTGTGTGAATTCAAGCTTAATTACAATTTGTCTCTTGCCTAAATTTCTTCGTACTCTTACATTTGTTTTTTTGGGACTGCTTTTTTATGCTAGTAGAAAGTTTTTTTTACAGAATCTGGGCAATGTGTAGCAGACAGGCTTTCTGGTAGGACCAGGTCTTGAACTTTGAGGTCAAGACAGAATATGTCCCTTAGCAATCTGTATATGTTTTAAAGAAAGTGAGAGTTGTAGTCTGCATAGTTTTGTTTTCAAACCAATGAAGTTTCTTCATTAGAATTCATACATTTTTGATTTGGCTATATGTTTAGTTTCTAAGCTATAAAAAGTATCATTATATTCATTGATGAAGCAGATTAATGACGGGAGGGGGGCTATTTTTACTGGACATAGCTGTAAGTTTCCCATATTTTGTTCAAAGTTGACTTTATTGTTTTTCTTGCATCTCTAATCTTGCAGCCAGTTCTTAACAGTTGTCCCTTGGTCTGGGTTTGACTATACAGCATTTCTTGGTGTTTAGATGTGAACTGCTGGTTTACACCAGGGATGTATTTTCTCTAATCCTTCTTGTAGTATTCTGACATTCGTAGAAGATGTGATGCTATTCCATTTTTGCAGCCATTGCGTATTTCATCATCCAAAGGTTTCTTTCCTTCATTTAAGTTAGAAAGCAACATCACATATAGTAGATGCCGTAGTGCTTTATAGAACACCACAAATTACTCTCGTAGGGTCCTTTGGAAAGCTCCAAAACAGACTTGTTTCATCCTGTTAACCATTGTTTCATCCAGAGTAACTTGTCAGTTTATGTTTAGCACATTGAGCTTATCCAGGCTTCATTACACAGCCATTTAATGCTGCTTTAACCTCCTCAAAAAGGTCACTGGGTGAAAATTATGTGAGGGTCAAAGTAGTACATCTGCATTTTCTCTTTGTACTAATTCTGTTATTATTCTCTCTAGATCTGATGTCATTTTTGCTCGTTCCTCAACTGATGTGTCTCGAATCCATCCTTGGATCCGGCTCGGCCACATTTACTAGACTCTCAGATCCAACTCTTGAGTGCTTCCCTTTATCCACAATGTCCCATTTACTTTCAAATACCTCTGATCTTGTTTGCCTCCTTATCGCTACAGAAATTGATCCTTCTTGTTAAGTTTTGGGATGTATTTTTTTTTTTTTTTTGTAGTAAGTGTGACTTCTTTTCTGTTTTTCTTTTTTTTTTTCTTCTTACAGTTCCATCTTTCTTCATCACCTTTACTTCCTTGCCTTATTTTTTGAGTTTCTTTTGTGTCAGGTCTAATTTCTGTTTCTGTCTCCTCTTTCTACCCTCTGTAGTTCTCCATAGCATTGTTGGTAATTTTTTTCGTTACTTTCATTTGTTTCTTCCTACCTTTTATGGGTGTTAAGGTTTAACCGTAATAAAGTAAACATCAGTCATTGGCAGAAAGAAATATAATTTATTAGAAGAAATAACACGTGTGGGAGCAGTACTCGTCATGTCTCCTCCAAAAAAAGAATTCATAATATTTTATAAGAAAACTTTAACAAAGTAATAGTTTCAGTCATACCACTGCTAGCATCCAGTAGAAAAAATGTAACTAATACAGTTCATAATACAGTTTATTCTTCACATCATTATTAAATATCTAATAGAAATATGTCAGGTTTAGTAAAAATATATCTGCAATTTATTATCTACATTTCTAGCACAGTATGGAATAACTTTCTTTTCACCATGTGATTTAGAAAAAATGCTGCCTCAGGCTCAGAAAATGAAACTTAACATTCTGTACTTTTCCATGTTTCCTCTTACGCTGTTGCAAACACAGGCACTAATTTTCTAGGACATGTGCAGTTTCATTTTAACCCTTTTTAGGTTCATAGGTGTGTATTAGGCCAATGGCCCTAGGGCCTTTACAAGCCTAGCCATAGGATTAACCTGGCATAGTGCCACCCGACCTTAGTTCCCAGTGCCTCTGTCGAGTAGAGCCACTGGAGTTATTCCCAGGGTGAATTTTCTGTTTCCCATCCACTCATCAAGATTTCTTTTGAAGAGGGTCAGCGAGGTGCTCTGCTTGACATGCATGGAAAGTCTATTCCATAGCATGGGAAGTCTCTGGGTTATGAACCTGTCCCTCCAGCATGCTCAGTTAATTGTGGTAATGATGTTGAGGTCTCTGGAGCGTGTGGTTCAGAGGGATTGGGATTTCTTTATATGTAGGATTTCTAACAGAGCTGGGTCAGACATGGCTTTGTAAGTCAAGCAGAGATCGCCTGTAACTAGGCGATATGAGACAGAGAATAGTTAGTTTTTTGAATCTGTCCATATAGGACAAGTGTTTAAGGCCTAGGATCCTCTTTGTGAGGTACTTTTGCGGCCTCTCCAGTTGTTGCAGGTGTCTAGTGAGGTACATACCAAGTGGGGCATTGTACTCGACTGGCCTAATGAGGGAAGAGTAGAGGGAGACAATGACCTTTTTCTTCCTGGATGCAAAACCCTTAGTAATGAGATGTGCCACATAGAAGGACCTTCTGACCACACTGGTAATGTGGTGATCAAAAGAGAGGTTGCTGTCAACCTGTGTTCCCAGATCTCTTATAATGCCTTCTGTGTTCAGTGGACTACCATCGATGTGGTAATTCATGGGGACCAGGTTTTTCCCAGAGGGGATGATGACACATGTTTTGACATTGAGCTTAAGGCCATGGTTCTGACACCAGTTGTTGGTCTCAGTGAAGCCATTTTGTAGGATGTCAACATCACTTGACGAGTTTATAATAGCTCCCAACTTGCAATTGTCTGCGAACTTTGTCAACCAGAGTCCCTTCGTATTGGCCTGGACTTCAGAGAAGTAGGTACCAAACAGGAGACGACCCAGGACCGAACCCTGTGGGACTCCGCTCGTGAGTAGTTGGCAGTCTGACTTGAGTCATCTAGTTTCACGCTGTGGGTTCTGTGAGCCAGTTTGCAACCCACCTAGTGATATAGGGGGTTGATCCCTAGCTTAGTGTTTTTTTTATGGTTCCTGAGTGGGGAATGGTATCAGAAGCCTTGGCCATATCAAGGTAGGCTGTATGAACCACCTTGCCTTCATCCACTGCTCTGGTGACTGACTCCAAGAAGTTGACTAAGTTGAGCAGGCATGATCTAGCCATCACAAAACCAAACTGTGTGGGCTCCAGAGTTTGGAAATTCCCTATATCCTTGTTTATTAGGTCCATGATGATGCTTTCCATAGCTTTGCATATCAGACTTGTCAGGCTAATGGGGCGATAGTTCCCAGGGTCTGTAGTCACTTCTCCTTTGTGAAGAGGGATGACTGTAGCAGTGCGCCATTCGGTAGAGACAAAGCCTGAGGTGAGGCTGTGATTGAACAGGGCGCACAGGTGAAGTGCCAGTTCACTCTGTAGTTCATGTAGAACACAGCCAGGGATATTGTCGGGTCCCATAGAAGCTGTATTCTTGGCCTTGGACAGTGCTGTTTTAACCTGTGTAGCAGTAATACTGGGTATCTGGCAATCTACTGGTATTGTGATTGGTCCTTTGGGAGGGGGAGAGAGGGGTAAAGCTCACTTGAGACTGCTAGGATTCCAAGTGTTTACATACCTAGATGACTGGTTCCTCATCACCTCAGTCTGGCATCTCCTTGAGAAATCCAGGGACTAGATGCTCCAGTTATGTCAATCCCTAGGCATCACAGTTAACTTTTGCAGATCACATCTTCAACCTGAGCATGGAATTTATAGGTGCTCATTTAGACACAGTCGGTCAGATAGTGTCCCTTCCCCTGAACAGAGTACAGATCCTCAAGTGTCAAATAAACCAAGATCTGAATGAGGGACTTCATTTGTCAGCAACCTTTGGGTCTTGGATCTGACTTCGGCAACTTATTTTACAGCTATGGATCCGAGCTCCTAGCTCCTCCCCTTACCCATAATCCCCTGCCAACCCTGATTGACCTCAGATCTAGTTTGCCGCTCTTAGAAGAGACAGCTGGATTTTAGAGCTCCTGGTGACTTACCAGATAAGTCTTCAAAACTTGTTAAATTAGAAAATTTTTTTTGGTTTAATTCAACAGTGTGTGTGGTTTAGGATCCCTTTTCATTAATTTTTAGTGTAATTCCTCCCCTCGCTGTTCATAGAGTGTGTGTGTGTTGCTTGTGTTTTTGGGGCCTGGTGTGTTTGTGTAGTTTACCTTATTTTTTTTCTAATGTCGGAGGCCCCAAAACCCATTTTTTCTAAGTGCACTGAGTGTGGCCATAAGCTTTCACCAGCGGATGACCACACTCGGTGTGTTCGGTGCCTTGGGGTTGAACACCTGTCCTCTGGGTGTTCCATTTGCGCAGCGTTCAACCCCAGGGTACTGAAAGAGCGGAGGTCGAAGCTGATCTTGGCGGGACTTTTGCCCCCGGATTTGGCTTCGGCCTCCAGTACTCCCGTGGCTCCTCCTCAGTCCTCGGCAGTAGCCACTCCTGCCCCCCTTCCCCCAGCCGGGACTCAAACTCCTACTAAGACGTCGGAGGAAAGGGAGGCCAGGAGGGAGAAGCACCACAAGCGGTGGGCCGAGGCCTCCGCTTCGGCCCCCCCCCAGCTAAGCGGGCTTCTCCCTCCACGGCTTCCAGGTCCCCTCCTCCTCTGATCTGATCCCCTTGCTTTTCCCCGGGACTCGAGGAGGAGGAGACCCGATCTCAGTCGAGGTCATCGAGGCGGCATTCCCGGCCCGCCTCGGTGGCCTCATCGAGATCTACTTACAGTTTTTCTGATGCAGACTTGGACCGGATGATGAGAAGGTTCATCCAGGCCCAGTTGCAGATGGGAGTGCTCTTCCCTCCTTTGGGGGGGAGCTCGACACCTTTTTTTGCCCCGATAGCTCCTTCTCCGACCCGCTTCCCTGATTCGGAGCGCTCGGAGCCGAGCAGCGTTCGAGCCGGGGGTGGGTCGGCGCCGACAGTACTGGGTACTTCGGATCCGACCCTGCCCTCGAGTCTGTCGGATCCTTCGTCGGATCCGACCTCTCAGAGCCGTGGGCCGAGCTTCGGATCCGAGGGATTCAGTGTGCCTTTGGCTCCGTCCAGGTCGGAGCACACTGGTCCTTCAGATCTGATGGCCTTGGCTCCAGTTCCAATCCCTTCATCGGATCCGAGTGGGAGTCTGCTTTCGGACCCCAGGGAGAGCGGCTCTCCCTTGGCCTTCGATGCAGTGGAGAGGGCTCTGTTGAGAGCATCCGGACCCCCGGTCCTTGCATCGGCTCCACCCTGCACTCCCTCTCTGCTGGGTCAGGCTTCCATCACCCGGCCACAGGGACAGCCTGCTTCGATGTCCCAGGTTGTTCCACTGGAACAGGATATTGCTGGTGAGACCTCCTCAGACAGTCCCCCCAAGGAAGTGCCTCGCAAGCATAAGTGTAAGAGGAAACACGTGGACTCCCCCGAGTCCTTAACAGAGGACACTGACTTGGATGAAGGGGAAGGCTGCCCAAGGTCACCCCCCGAGGATGTCTCCTTTGGAGACATCATGGAAATGCTCATGATCGGGGGGGGTGGTCTGCCCCCAAGGCTTCCTCCGACGAGTCCGTGTTCCTGGAGGCATTCGAAGCAGGCCCATCTACCTCTTGGGTGTCCCCTCCGGCCGACCCTCTGGTGTACCTTATCACCACCAGGGCGTGGAAGGAGCCGGACACTGTGGAGCCAGTCCCCAAATGCCCGGATAGAATTTTGAATCCCCCTGCAGACCGGTCCCATTGGAGCAAGGGTCCCCCCGTAGATGCCATGTTGATGGCAGCAGCCACTAAGAGGGAATTAGCTCAGGAGAGCCCCTCGGTCCATCCACCGAGCAAGGAGTCCCGCTCGATGGATCGCCTCGGGAAGCGGGTATGTAGTTCAGCGACCTTCTCAGTAAGGTCCCTGAACTACATGGCACATATCATCAGGATGCAGCGAGATCTTATCAAAGAATATGCTGCTTCCCCCCAGAGTCCATGTCGGCGGAGGACAAGCAGTTGTACTCCACTCGTATGGCCACTCTAAGATCTGTTTCAAATACCTCTATGCGGCTTTTGTCCCACGTCACAGAGGGAGCCGCTAGAGCTAGCGGAGTGGGTCTAGTCATGAGACGTCTGGCCTGGCTCCGACATTGTGACTTCACGGAGCCCTTTAAGGTGTCCTTTGTGAATGCCCCCTTTGATGGTTCTGCCTTGTTTGGCAAGACCGTTCGCGAGACACTTGTCCAGAGCGAAAAGGACGGGAAGACATTGTCTGCCGTCGGAGTCCGCTTCTCTGCTCCCCAGAGGTCCTTCTCCAAGAACCAAAAGGGACAGAAGAAGATGTGGTTCTGGAAATCGCAACATTCCCATCCTGCTCCGGACAACCAGTCCTTCCGTGGCAGAGGAGGACAGGGAGGACGCCGCCCTAGAGGCAGAGGGTCCCCGAAAAATTTTGGGTCCAGAGAAACCTTCTCTGATCGACCCACGCAGCAGCCCTGAGGGGTTGCCCAACTGCTCCACTCTGGAGGCATTCGGGGGGCGCTTCTCTAAGCACCTGGCGGCTTGGGAGTCCATTACGCCAGATCGCTGGGTGCTTCATATCATATCCAGAGGTTACAAAATTCCACTGCACCATGTCCCCAGACTCAAAAACCTCCCCGATGTACCACCCGATCAGAGGGAGGGGCAGCTGCAGAAATTCAGCAGCTGCTAGAAAAAAGAGCTATCCAGCCCGTTCCCCCAGATCAGCTCAGATTAGGGTTTTACTCCAGGTTCTTTCTGGTGCCAAAAAAGACGGGGGACTTGAGGTCGATTCTTGACCTTTCACTCTTGAACCTGTCAGTAACCAAAGAAAAATTCCGGATGGTCACCCTCCAATCCATTCTCCCCCTCTTGCGGGAGAGCGACTGGATGTGCTCAATAGACCTCAAGGATGCGTACTACTACATTTTAATGGACAGACGATCCAGGAGGTTTCTCCGCTTCCGGCTGGGAGCCAGTCACTATCAGTTCAGGGTCCTTCCCTTTGGTCTCACCACAGCCCCCAGGGTGTTTACCAAAGTGTTTAGCAGTGATAGCGGCCCAGCCCACCTGAGACTCCAGGGAATGCAGGTCTTCCCGTACCTGGACGACTGGCTCCTGTCCGCCCCAACAAGGCATCTACTCTGCGCAGCCAGAAATTACTTTCTCCGGCTAGCTCCCCAACTAGGCATTACAATCAACATGGACAAATCCTCCCTTGCTCCGACACAAGTGATAGAGTTCATAGGGGCCAAACTAGATACGGGAAGTCTGCGAGCGTTCCTCACTTCGGAGCGACTTCAAAACCTGAGGCTTCATGTGCGGGCCATCCTCCAGTCAAAAGCCCCACCGGAGGAATTGGTCCTGAGGGCGCTAGGCTCCATGGCGGCAGCAATAACTCTTCTTCCATGCGCTCGTCTGAATATGAGGGTGCTACAGTGGACCCTTTTAGTCCAGTGGTCCTTTTAGTTTCTTCCCCTCAGTCACCCTGTCTCACTCAGCAAGGCTTGCAGGAGGGCCCTGTTATGGTGGCTCCAGTCCCCGGACCTCCATACGGGACGACCCTTCTGCACGCCGCCTCGCCACGGTGACCACGGACGCCTCTCGCCTCGAGTGGGGTGGGGGGGCATTGCTCAGGCAGAACAGTCCAAGGCACGTGGAACGACACAGAGACCTCCTTGCATATCAGTGCTCTGGAGATGAGGGCGGTGCTGTTGGCGTTGCAAGCACTTCAGAACCTTCTCCCCATAGGAACTATTGCGATACAGACGGACAACATGTCAGTTGTCTGGTACATCAACAAACAGGGGGGAACCAGGTCCTACCCTCTCAGTCGAGAGGCCATGAGGGTGTGGGAATGGGCGATCTCCACCAACCGCTTTCTTATCGCAATGCACATTCTGGGACGGTCCAGCATTCTGACGGACAAGCTCAGCCGCACTATTCTTTCCCCTTACAAGTGGTGTCTCAATTCCCAGGTAGCGAAGCGGATTTTTGCCGAATGGGGGCAACCCTGCTGCGAACTTTTTGCCACTCCCTCAAATACGAAATGCTCCAGCTTCTTCGCTCTGATTCCCCCCCTCGCGGAAACCCCGAGAGACGCTCTAGTGCATGCTTGGCCTCCCGGTCTACTTTACGCCTATCCTCCTCTACCCCTGATGCTGAAACTTATACAGAAAGCCTCTCGGTTGGGGAGCAGAATGATCCTCATTGCCCCATTCTGGCCTCATCAAACTTGGTTCCCTTACCTGTGGTCTCATCTGGTGAATCCTCCCTGGATTCTGGATCCCATTCCGGATCTAATATCCCACTCCTTAGGTCTACTGACCTCGAATCTGGACAACCTGAAGCTGACAGCTTGGCTGCTCCAGTTCCACTGTTAGTCAGGACTCGCGGCATCTCTTCACCAGTTAAAGCCATCTTGGTGGCAGCACATAAACCTTCCACTAGAAAAGTCTATCGCAGTAAATGGAAGCGTTTTTCCATCTGGGCGGAACACCATAACATAGATCCCTTCACGGCTTCGTTACCGTCCGTCTTGGATTTCCTCACCGGACTTTTTCAACGGGGAGCTAGCTGTTCTACGGTCAAGGTTCAATTGGCAGTCATTTCTCATTACCATGTGGGACACGAGACAGGTCCTTTGATGACTGCGAAATTATGTAAAACCTTCCTCAAGGGTACTTTCCTGCTCAGGCCTCCTGTCAGGGAAGCTGTACCCCCTTGGGATTTATCATTGGTCCTTCAAGCCTTGACTGCCCCTCCCTTTGAACCATCTGCCTTGGCCGAACTTAAATATCTTTCCTGGAAAACGGCATTCCTTGTCACCATCACTTCAGCGAAAAGAGTTTCCGAACTTCAGGCCCTTTGTGCGAAATCTCCCTACTTGATTTTAAATTCAGTTTGGGTAAAGCTATTTCTAAGGTCACCTTATCACGATGGATTTCACAGTGTATTCTTCTGGCCTATGAAACTTCTGGGAGGCCCGCACCTCAGGGAGTACGGGCGCATTCTACTCGCTCCATATCTACTTCTGCCGCCTTTAGATCTAGAGTATCTTTGGATGATATTTGCTCTGCAGCCACTTGGGCCTCATCTCATACCTTTATCAACCATTATAAGCTGGACGTTATTTCCAGAGGGAGAGCATCCTTTGGCTCCGCAGTGCTCCGGAACATCCTTCCATGATGGCCGCCCAAGATTCAGGTAGCTGGGGACTCTGTCCCAAAGGTTGCTGACAAATGAAGTCCCTACTTCAGATTAAGAAGTTATGTACTCACCATAACGTTCCATCTGAGTAGGTGACTTCATTTGTCTGCAACCATCCCCCCCTCCTTCCCCCTGGACTTCAGAAGTTAATTCTTGAATGTCCTTTCTTAGTCCCTTTCGGGACGTTTTTGGTCTGAATTTTGGTATAAGGGCAAACTTGATCTGAGGTCAATCAGGGTTGGCAGGGGATTATGGGTAAGGGGAGGAGCTAGGAGCTCGGATCCATAAGCTGTAAAATAAGTTGCCGGCTCGGATCCGAAGTCGGATCCAAGACCCAAAGGTTGCAGATAAATGAAGTCACCTACTCAGATGGAACGGTATGGTGAGTACATAACTTCTTATTATCTCACACTCTTCTCCTCCAGCAAGTCGGATTCTTCTTAGGGCCAATGGCAGGAGCCATAACATTGGTTCCCATGGCTCACTTTTATATGCTCATTCTTCAGTGGACTCTAGCTGTTCAGTGGTCAATTATTTGCCATCCTTTGTCTTCACCAGTCAAACTCACACAAGTATACAAAGAACGCCTGCATTGGTGGATTCATTTGGACAAAGTTTCCCAAGGCCACCCTCTTGACTTTCCACCCCACAGTGCACAGGGTAACTACAGATGCTTTCCAGTTGGGGCAAGTGTGTCATTTCTTGCAAAGGACGGTCCAAGGCACATGGTCCCTAGTAGAGACCAATTCACACATCAGTGCCCTAGAGATGAGAGTGGTCCACCTAGCATTGCAGGGCTTCCAGTCTGGTCTCCCTCTCAGGATGATTGCGATTCAGACTGACATTTCTGTGGTTTGGTACATCAGCAAACGTGGGAAACCCGGTAGTTTGCCAAGAGCAATGACAGTGTGGTGGTGGGCGATGATCTCCAACCACTTTTTTGTGGTAACACATATCCCGGGGAAATCCAGCATGCTAGCTGACAAACTCAGAAGGTCCATTCTGATGCCTCACTAGTGGTCTCTCAATCATTTAGTGGAGGAGAGGATTTTCTTTCGATGGGGTCAGCCGTGTTGCCATCTCTTTGTCTCTCCCCACAACAAAGTGCACCAGGTTCTTTGCCCTGATCCCTCCTCTGGGGAGTCGGCAAGAGATGCTGTAGTGCACATTTGGCCCTCCAGTCTCCTTTACACATATCCCCCAATACCTCTAATTCCCAAATTCTTGCAGAAAGCACTTTGGTTGAAGAGCACATTTATCCTTATTACCTCTTTGGTCTTTATCAAGTGTGGTTCCCTTTCGTTTCGTCTCACCTTTGCTATCCACCCTGGATATTGGACTCCAGTCCAGACCTTCTCTCTCATCCGACAGGGAGGGATTGCCTGGACATTTCAGGCCTCAAGTTGACAATATGGTTTCCCATTTCCATTGATGGTTAGACAGTCCATGTTTTCCTCCCCAATCCAATAGATATTATTTATCATTCTAGAAGGTCTCTATCAGGAAGATCTACAAGAGTAAATGGAAGAGATTCTCCATTTAGGCTCTCCAGAGGGAATTAGACCCCTTTACTGCCCCATTCCTGCTTTCCTAGAGTTTTTAGCATCTATTTTTTCAAGAAGCAGATTTCCTCTTTAGCTTTATCAAAATTGTGCAAAGCTCAACTTAAAGGTACCTTTTTGCTTAGGCCTCCAGTGAATGGCCCTACCCCACCCTGAGATTTGACTGTTGTACTGCAAGGTTTGACTCGCAGTCCTTTTGAGCCATCATCTAGATCTGACCTAAAATTTTTATCTCTGAAAATTGCATTTCTAGTGGCTATTACTTCTGCGACATGAGTATCCAAGCTTCAGGCTCTCGTTTCCAAATCCCCATATTTGATCTTCCACAAAGATAGAGTTACCCTTTTGCCCAAAGTAGCATTTGAGGTGAGTATTAACCAAGTAATTAGTTTGCCTGTTTTCTTTCCCAGCCTCGCTAACAAAGGTGAATACATGCTTTATCTCATGGAGGTACTTTACAGCTCCAGTTTTATCAACATAGAACAAAAGATTTAAGAAAGACAGATCAATTGTTTGTCTCATTTTCCCCCAACAAATTGGGTAGTCTAGTTAAGTTAGCCAGATAATTGATTGACTGCATATCCTTTGTTTACAGTCAACTAGGTTTGTCCTTACCCAAACCTCCTAAAGCACACTTCACCAGGTCTATGGTGACTTCATCCACTTTCTGATGTAGGACTTATGACATTTTTGCCGCAGCTACTTTGTTCAATGCTCATACAGACTGGTGCAGGTTAGCCGCACTTTACAGACAATATGGTTTCCCATTTCCATTGATGGTTAGACAGTCCATGCTCCGTACAAATTGGATCTGACTTCCAGAAGCAGGGCTGACATTGGTTCTGCAGTACTCCCTAATATCCTTATTAATGAAAATGACAGC
>NC_056738.1:527793530-527978530 GCF_019279795.1 Protopterus annectens | reverse complement strand
AGGATGTGCATTTGGCCATCGTAGCATGCAGACCGACGTTGGGCCCATCCACCTTCCATCATATGGAAGTACCTAAGAAAATGAAAGCAAAACATGTTGCTCCAGTTCCCCAGGATCAGTCTCTGGATTGGCAGGCCTTTTCCCAAGGCCTGTTCGATGCTTTCATGGCACTATGTCAGGTGTCTGCTACTTCAGTCCCTTTGACTTGATTGCCTTCTCTCCCTCTGCCTCCTTTAAGAGGATGTCTGCAGACACTTCCTCAGATGAAGAGGAGTCATCAGGAGATGAGTCCTTAGCTTATTCCACCCAGATTGCTTCCCCTCTTGGTTATGCTTCACCAGAGGAGGAATATAATGGCACAGATTCCCTTGGGGAGGACATTATCCTTGGGGAAACTATTTTAGTTTTTCAAATGGGACTATTGCCAAATGTCGGACATACAAAAGAGGTATTATGACCTCCTTCAGATGGATTCCCGATCCCCTTCTGCCATTCCCCTGGTTCTTCAAGCCTTCTTGGATGTCTTTGCACCTGTATCTAAATGTCTGGACTCCCAGCCACCAGCTCCCAAGCACCCAGATAGATTTTACAGGGTGCCTGAGGATTCCATATTCTTCTTCATAGCCCCTTTTGCAGATCCTGCCAATTTTTCGGTCTCAGCTTGCAAGGCATTTAAACTGCTGCCTTCCTCCTCCTTCCCACCCTCTGATAAAGAGAGCAAAGTCATGGAGAGACTGGGGAAAAGTTTACACCTCTGCTACTTTGGCCTTCAGGGCCATTATTTATCAAACCCACATGGCCAAATATTCTGTGGCTCTCCTGTCAGATGCAGGAAAGCTCCTCTTGGAGGTCCCTGACTCTTTCTCTCCAAGGCTAAATTGTCCTCTCTCCTTAACTCTTCTGCCCAGGTTACAAGGCACTCTATCGAGTGGAGTTATGATGCTGCTGATGCCTCAGCCAGGGCAGCAGCTTCAGGGTCACTTCTGAGGAGGTACTCCTGGCTCTGTTTACAACCCTTACGTGATGACTTCAAGGCCAAGCTGATGGACATCTCTCTCGACAATAAAGCCTTAATTGGTAGCTCTGCTGCAGACCTTTTTAAATTGCTGCAAGAGAAAGGCAAGGAGATAAAGGATCTTAAACATATCCTCGTTTCTCCTGTGCCCAGGTTTCAGAGGAACTATCCTGCTAAGACCACATTTGTTAGGAAATGTGTTTGTCCTCTCCCTTCAAAGGAAAGAGAGGTCCCAAGAAATAAACCTCTTCAAAGACTTTTCCTTCCACACTCTCTCAGAAAACAGTCCTTTCAGCCCCAGTCCAAGCCTGGTAACCTGTGACTACCTGCCTCCAGAGCCATCTACCCCCTATCTCTTTGCCTATCTCTCTCCCTTTTTGCTTGAAAACTGATTATCCAGGACTCTTGGGTCCTTTCCATCATCAAACAAGGATATTTCATGGTTTGGGAAACTTGCCTCTCTCCCAGGGGTATCCCACAGCCACCAAAAGAACAGCTGAATCTTTTTCCTCAGGTCATAACTGCTCATCTTTCTCAAAGGACTATTCAAAATGCCCCCCCCCCTTCAACTGGGAAAAGGATTCTACTCTAGGATGTTTTTGTTCTCCAGGAAGAATGGCCACTGGAGGCCCATCTTGGACCTCTCCCATTTAAATAAAAGTTCCCACCTTTCGAATGCTTACTTTACCCACCCTTCTACCCCTCATACTTCCCCAATCCTTCATAGTGTCTTTAGACATAAAAGATGCCTACCTTCACATTCCCATTCACTTCAGGAAATGTCTTTATTTTTCTCTTGCTTCCTCACATTTTCAGTTCTGTGCTTTGCCCTTTGGTCTGTCTACGCCATGGAGGGTCTTCCCAAAATATTTAGCTCCTGTCATAGCTTATTGCAGACTATAGGGTATTCAGATTTTCCCTTACCTAGATGATCTGCTCATCCAGGTTCAGTCCTCAGACCTTCTTCTAGACAATCTGACCTTTACAATTCCTCTCCTAGAGAGTTAGGGCTTCAAAGTAAATTATCAAAAGTCCTCTCTGACCACATTTTTCTCATCTGCAGGATTCAGACAGACAGGATGGCTTGCCTTTCTGCCCACAGAGAAGGCCCTGTTCCTTACTTCCTATCTTCAAGGCTCATTACCCCTGCAATCCTTGACTGCCAGGGAATTCTTACATCTCCGGAAGATCATGGCATCCACTGTTCCCATGTTCCTCTTGGCCAAGCTACGCATGAGAAAAATTCAGTGTTTTTTAAGGACAGTTTGGATGCAACACTCCATCCTCTGGACTTTGTTATTCAACTCCTACCTTGTTTGAAAAAGGAGTTAGATTGGTGAATCCTTCAGGTTTCAAGGAATCCAGGCCTACCCCTACATTCCCCCCTTCCCACCCAAGAGTTGTACACCGATGCTTCAGACACAGGATGGGGTGCAGCTGTACAGACTTGGAAATTCATGGATGCATGGTCTACAACCCAGACAAAGGAGCACACCAGCATAAAAGAGATGAAGGCTGTGATTTTTGCCCTGCAGATATTCAAACTCATGCTTTCCCCAGGAGTACTAAGGTGGTTCACAGACAATACCACACGGTCCTCTGGTACATCAACAGACAGGGGGGTAAAGTCTTATCTCCTGTGCAGACTAGCCCTTCAGGCCTGGGAGTTAGCCTTACAAAGCCAAATCTGTCTTCAGGCTGTTTATCTTCCTTCAGCCCAGTATGTGGTGGCAGACATTTTAAGCAAGTCCATGACTCAGTCTCATGAATGGATGTTAAACAGTTATGTGTTTCTGGACCTGGTCCATCAATGGAATACATCTCCGATAGATCTCTTTGCCTCCACCATGAACAGACAACTTCCTAAATTTTGTACCAGGGTTCTACATCCCTTGGCATGGAAGGTGGACGCTCTGGCTTTCTCTTGGAAAGGGATGTTTCTGTATGCTTTCCCCATTCCTACTTCTCCAAAAGGTCCTACTGAAGATTCAGTGGGATCAGCCAAAAATCTTGCTGGTGACCCTCTTCCCTTCAGTCAGCTTTTCTCAGAGGACGTGCTACAAGTTCTGCAGGAGGCTAGAAAACCCACCACTAAGAAATCCTACATTTCCAAATTGAAGAAGTTTTCCATTTGGTACCTTAAAAAGTATTTATAACCACTATCCGTGGATGTCCCGTGGTTTTGTCCTATCTGTGTGAATTGATGGATTGGGCCATGTTATTCTTCTGTGAAAGCCCACCTTTCAGCTATTTCAGCTTGTCTGCCTGTGTCATCTCCTTTAGCTTCTAGGTTGGAAGTGAAACTGTTCCTTAAAGGCATCCTTCACATTAGACCACCAAGGAAACCAGCTCCTCCTACTTGGGATCTCAACTTTGTTTTGGAAAAACTTCCCTGGCCCATTTGAGCCAGCAGATTCCTCTTCTGAACAGCACTGTAGTTGGAAAACTGTTCTGGTAGTGGCCATTACTTCCACCAGAAGGGTGTCTGAGTTACAGGCCTTGATGTCTAATCCCCACTTTACAGTCTTTCACAGGGACAGGGTATCTCTACGCACTAATCCCTCCTTTATGCCCAGGGTGGTGAATGAATTATCCCTCAGTCAGTCTGTCAACCTTCCCACCTTTTTTCCTTCTCCTCAATCCTCCAGTGAGAGGATTCTGCACAACCTGTTTCCAAGCAAACTATTACCTCTTGGATATCTAAAGCAATTTCTCTTATTCTTCCAATGGAAAGAGCTTTTCTTCCCCTGTGAAGGCACACACTACTAGTGTGGTGTCCTCATCGGGAGTATTCTTTAAAGGCTTCTGGAGGCAGCTACCTGGTCCTCAGTACATACCTTCACTAAACACTATAAATTGAATGTCCGGTCCAGGTCCAGGACTGGATTTGCCAGAACTATTGTGCATGGATTTCTAGAAAATCCTTCTGGTCCTCCACCCAATCTTTCCTATGCATGAACTTTGGCATTCTCCCTCCATGTAATGAATACTCCAGCATACGAATAGGACATAGAATAGTTGTGTAAAATCTTGCCATACCCATATATGTCTTTCTCTTCTATATGCTGCAGTATTCCTTCCCCCCGCCTTCCCACTGATATTTGCCTGCTTCCATGGTGGCATCTTCTTTCACCTTAGCCCAGGCTGTTGCTTGGCAGCATTCAGTTCTGAGGTTGGTGCATGCTGACATCTGCTTTATACCTGACCTCTCTTTATGACCACCGTACGTTGGGTGATGTGTGGCATCGCACATACCTTACAGTAGCATTAAGACTTTGGTGTACTGGCCAGAAGTATGAGTTAGTTTGAGGCGAGCTCCCTCATGTATTGAATACTGCAGCATATAGAAGAGAAGGACATCTATGGTTATGGTAAGATTTTACACAACTGTTCTCTCTCTCCTCTTTGGGTCCAAGATAGTTTATTCTTACTTCTCATTTGACATTTTTTCAGAAACTCCCATGCTAAAGTTTGTTCATTCCATATATTAGTTGACAGCGTAACATCACACACTACACTAGAAAAGTGTGCCTAGCTCTTGAGCCTGCCATTTCTTTTCTGCCACATGAAGAGTTTGGAGCTTTACATTTGTTTTGAAGAAATTTTCACCATTTGATGTCTAAAGCGCCAAGGTTTTCTTGCTCATATAGCCTTAAAATTACAAACTAGGGCACACACCAGCTCTGTGTGTGTAATGCTTGGCATGTGAAGCCTGCCCATCCACATTCATAGGAAGGAGGAGCGCATGGCCTGTTTGTCTACCTAGAGAATGGTGGAAGTTGAAGTTGCACAGGGAAAGGATCACTGAGAGCATCTCTCTCACAGTCACAAGTCTTTGCTGAAGCACTGCCAAAAGCCATAAGAAATAGAGAGCAAGCAATAGTCTCACCCTTTTTACAGTTAAGTGCATTGCTGAGATGGTCTTTCAGAGCTTGTGTGTGTTGTAAATTGACTGTCAAGTACCAAGAGCTTGAGTTTGCATAAATCCTGCACTTCAATCTATGGTGAAGTGCACCCATATTCTACTTCGTAGTGTAACAGGGGGAGTGAAATTATGGACCCCTGGTAGTCATCTTGGTTGAGGTGCATCCTTGGAGCACCACTATCCCCAAGTCAGTCAGCTGGAACACACCAACAACCTCTTGGATTCCAGAGAGCAGCCTGTTTACAGTTAACTGTAGCTTGGTAAATGCACTGTGGGCTTGGGACTTGTACACTTGGGTCTCTTATGAGCCCAGCAAGGTTAATTTGCCCAAATTGAGGAATGACCACCAGATCCTCCAATGTCAGGGTCCTCTCTTCAAGCCATGTGTTTCAGGCATTTGTTTGAAGTCTAGTTGAACCTGTCCTCGTGGATGTGCAAATGCTCGTTAAGGAGCAGAGCCTCTTGCTAACACTGGACCTGTTGCAAGTCTCTCAGGTCCATGCATTGCATTAGCAGGTATGTCCACAAATGCCAGTACCCTCTTGATTGCAAGATGGTGTGTGCCAGTTGCACAGCTGACTCCCATACATTGTCCCTGGCACAATCACATTTAGTCCAGAGTCTTGGGTGTGTGTGTGTGTGTGTGTGGGGGGGGGGGTCTCAGTATCTCTCTACGTCCTTTGAGGAGTCATAGAATCTGGAGGCCTTTATCCCCAAGACAGATAAAGATAAAACTTTTAATTGCCTTGTGGACCCCATTCCTTCAAAAATGCTAAAGTAAGTATTTGGGGGAAGAAGCTGAAGTCTTGGGTCATCCCTCTGATGATACTCTCAAGAGGGATGTTATGTATACAACTAGGATGCACCTACATTGTGCTGCTGTAGCTGTCAGGAAGTTAGATACCTTCTTTAAGCCCCATGGATTGAGATGCTCATCAGATATTTTAGAGTGGAGTTCATCCAAGTTCCAGTACAGGAGCAAGTAACCAGTCTTATTTCACTTTGTTGCTGTCTGAAAGGTAGTGTAAAATATCGGACTCTGTGAGCAAAGTGTCTTCTCCTTTGCCACATTGGACTTTGATCCCTCAGCTGTTAGTGTCATCTCTCTAGGTTTTAGACTTCTCTGGTAGTTCAGACACTGAAAGAGGTTTCAGGCCTTGCTGGCTGAAAAAGAGGTTGGTCATGACTCAGCAGCCTGCACAGTGAGTTAACCTTGGGTCTTGCTGTACTTTCAGCTGTGTGGATCCTCTAGGTAGGGAAGAGTCTCAAGTATGTGTCTGCACACTGTGGTGTAGCTCAGGCTCCCTAGCTTTAAGGAGGAGCCCTGACAGTTCATCCTACAGGCTGCATTTTATGAGGAGGTTTTGTTTGGCCCACCTTATCAGGACCTGGAAGACCATTTGAAGAGGAAGCAGTTCCTCATCACTTTGGAGGACTTTTTGACCCCCCCCCCCAGTAACCTGCTTCTCCATATTTTTATTTTAAGCCTAGCCACCTCCCACAAGAGATAGTCTTTGAAGTGCATGATGGTCTTACTATCTCCGTTAGTGGTGTGTGTGTGTGTGTGTGTGTGTGTGTGTGTGTGTGTGTGTGTGTGGGTGTGTGTGTGTGTGTGTGGGTGTGTGTGTGTGTGTGTTTGTGTTTTCAGGGGGGGTTGCAGTTCTTGAGCTCAAAGAAGCAGTGGCTGTTTGATTTGGTCAGAGATGATGGTGTCTTGGATCCTTTTGATCTTGTCTGAGAAGGGGCCATGCCCATAAACCAAACTGTTTCAGTGGAACTGTTGAAACATGCTCATTTGGTACTCTTAAAAGGTGAACAAGGCCAAGGGCTCTACTGCTGTTTGCTGTTGGGTTTAAAGGAGAAAGCTACCATTGCATCCTGTACCTCAGAGACTTTAGAGAGTACATCTGCTGATTCATATTCTGGATGGTGGCTATATGGGGAGATCGACCCCATTTGCTGCAGGGATGTTGGATGGTGTTGATGGACATTTGGAGTTTTTGGTGCATCATTATCTGGAGTCTCGCTAGGAAGTTCCTCTGATTCGTTTTGGGTGAATACCACTTTCAGTACAAAGTGCTGCTGTTCAGCTTTTTCTCTGTGTACAGAGTTTTTGCAGAGGTGTTAACACTGTTGACAAAGATGTTTCTGGAGATTGAAATCCTTGTGTTTCCCTAGCTGAATGAGTAGATGTTCTTCGTGTTTCACTGTTGCAGTCATTACATTTGGGTTATCTGCTTGCAGGTAGCCCTCAGTCAGCCTGATTAACAAAGCCTTGGGTCCTGCGTCGGTTGCTGTCCCTTCTTCCATGACGTCAGGTCGTCAGGGGTATAAAACATGCAGCCGATGCCATTACATCAGTCTTTCTTGCCGTGCGGTGCCCGAAGCAGAAGCAGTTCACAAGTGCTGGTCGGCCGACTCCTGAAATTTTCGTTTTCAAGTTTCAGAACCGAAGTCCTCAACTAAAGCCAAGTACCCCGTTGGGGAAACTTTTTCTTGCTCCTTACCGATGTCAGTAAAAGTTAATAATTGCATTACTTGTGGAAAGCAAATACCTCATAAAGATTTTCATATGTACTGTATTCCTTGCCTAGGCCCTGACTACAACGTACCTTGCTGTCAGTTTTGTGCTTTATTTAATCAGTGCAATATCCATCGTCTGTATATTTTCGCCTCGAAATATTTTGGTTCTCGGTTTAATTATCCAGAAATGTCATTGGTTAGCCAACCGACTACCGGAATTCCGGAAAAATGCAAAGATAAAGACAGAGACAGGCTGCCGAGGTCCAAAACTGCCGACGACGCTTCTCCTAAGCCAGTCGCCAGTTCGCCGGTACTCAGTGAGGCGCTTTCGCAGCCCCTGATACCTGCAACTTCTGATTCGCAGGCCTCTACTGAGACCTATTCGGAGTCCGGAGTCCGGTATGTCGCGAGATGCTTCAGCTATGGAACCCGCGGATGTCTCTACCTTGGATGGGTCCGGAGCCGCTGTGCAGGCACTGGCTTGTGAGGGTGTATTCAGGCCTACAGACTTGCATATTAAACAGATGCCTCCTTCTTTACTTAGGCCTAAATCATGATCCATGTCTAAATAACCGATACCCAGTCCACATGCTCAGGCCTCTAGGCCTAAAAAGCAAATTATAAGAATGGCTGCAGATCAAATAACTCTAATCAGGGGTAGCCAACCCCCCCTTCTAAGAGGCCTAGGACTGAAGTTGATTATGAATCTTCTGATCAGGATTCTGTTTTTTCTGACTCTTCTGATGATCTGGATTTGCCCTTACCTACTTATGAGTATTCTGATGCAGAGGACTCTATTCTCTCTGCTTCCCCTCCTGATGATTTTTCTTTTGGGGAAACCTTACATACTCTAAGGGAGCATTTCCACTGGGAAAGCCAGGATTGTTCTGATTCAAAAAAGAGGCTTAGGGATTTCCTTCTTCTACCTCAGCATAGGCCTTTAACTATTCCTCCTGTACTAGACATTGTTGATGATGCTTTCTTGGAATCTAGTTTGGCCCCTGATTCCCTGCCTCTTGCTCCCAGAAAACCTGACAAATACTACAAGGTCCCTGAGTCCCACAAGTTCCTTTTCAGAAATCCTGTTGCAGATCCAGAGACTATTTCACAGGGGCCCAAGGACATTAAGGCTTCTACTGCTAAAAATCCTACCCCTTCTGATAGAGACTCCAGGGCGCTGGGTAGATGGGGTAAGAAGGTTTACACTTCTGCAACCGTGGCCATTAGGGCTTTAAACTGCCAGTTTCATATGTTAAAATATCAGCAACATGTTATTGGACTGCTTAAACAGAAAATGATGTTGATTCCTGACTTTGTGGAAAATAAAGAATTAGAGGATTTAATGCATTCTGCCAATCAAGTTTGAAAACATACTTTGCAATGTGGTTTTGATTCATTAGAGGCCTCTTGCAGGGCTGCTGTTACTGGGTCTGTGCTCAGAAGGCATGCTTGGCTTAAGGAGCAATCTTTGCCTGATCATGTTAAAGCTAAATTGCTGGATTCTCCATTAAATCAGGACCGCCTGTTTGGCAACAAGGCTGAAGAAGTTTTTAAAAAGATGGAAGATGAAGCTAAATCTATGTAAACTGTTAAAGATTTTTTTACAAGTTCAGCCTCCTAGATTTAGTAGGCACTGGCCTTTAAGAATTGGTCCTTTCCAGCCCCTTCCAGGTCTTCTCAAGCCAAACCCAGACACAGCAAAAACCCCAGGGGACTCCCAGAACTAAGCAGTGGGGGACCTCCACTTCCAAGTCTGGGAATAATAAGACTCCCCCCTATGGTAAACTGTCTCAATTACTTCCTTTTAAAATGTCAAACACTTATCAACTGACTGCCCCTTTGGCAAAGAATTGGGAACTCATTACCCAGGACAAATGGGTTTTAAATAGTGTCCCAGGGATACAGATTTCACTTCCACACGTTGCCAACACCAAGTGAGTGGCCGGACCTACCCCCAAATCAGTGGGCAGAGGCCCAAAAACAAGTGCTTTCTCTCTTAAGCATGGGGGCTATTCAATTGGTACCAGAAGAGGAAATGGGACAAGGTTTCTACTCGAGACTTTTCCTGGTACCCAGAAAAGACAATTCATGGCGTCCTATCCTGGATGTCTACTCTAAACACCTTTTTGGAGATTCCAAAATTCAAGATGCTGACTCTTCACCAGTTACTTCCTGTGCTAGGCAAAGATGCCTGGTTGGCAACACTAGATTAAAAGAAGTATACCTGCACATGCCAATCAGGGAATCTTGCAGAAGATACCTACGCTTCAAAGCAGGCTACATGCACTATCAGTTATTTGCACTGCCCTTTGGCTTATCTATTGCGCCCATGGTATTCACAAAGTGCCTAGCTCCAGTCATTGCATTCTGCAGGGAAAGAAATATTCAAATATACCCATACCTGGACGATTGTCTAATTCAGGCAGAAAGCCAGGACATACTTTTAAATCATCTGGCCTTTGTAAAAAGGGTTCTAACTTGTCTGGAATACACCATAAATGAAAAAAAAATCACATCTGGTACCCTGTCAACAAATTATATTCCGGGGAGCAAGCTTGAATACAACTTCCCAGATGGCTTACCTCACGCCAGAAAAACAAAGTCATTTGACAACCTACTTCAGACAAGTGGCCACAAAAACCCAGCTATCTGCAAGACAAATACTGTAAGCCTTGGTGTTCATGGCCTCCTGCATTCTTTGATTTCCATATGCAAGACTGCATATGAGGAAACTACAGTGATATCTAAAAAGCCTATGGCGTCAACATTCTCAAGACCTAGAAACAATGATTCCTATCATACCTTGCCTACGCCTAGAGTTCCTTTGGTGGGCAGAGACCTGCCACCAAAACAAGGGACTACCTTTCACACCACACCCTGCTGCCGAAACCCTAACAACAGATGCATCAGACTATGCATGGGGGGCTCACCTGGCAGGGAAGTGCATTCAGGGTAAATGGAACCCAAGTCAAATGCACCTGCATATCAATCAAAAAGAAATGTTAGCTGTACAGAATGCTCTGATTGCCTTCAAGGACCACATTCTTCCAGGACAACTAATGGTAAAGACGGACCACATTCTTCCAGGACAACTAATGGTAAAGACGGACAACACCACTGTTTTGTGGTACATAAACAAGCAGGGGGGGGGTACACATTCTTACCCCCTCTGCAGACTAGCCATGGTATTGTGGAACACAGCCTTGAGCTACCAAGTGCACCTACAAGCTCAGTTCCTGCCAGGAAAATGAAATACACTGGCAGACGGACTAAGCAGAAACCTCATGGACCCACATGAGTGGAAACTGGAACCAAGGATTTTCAACATGTTGACATGCAAATGGGGGAGCCCAGATATAGACCTGTTTGCCTCTCTCCAAAACTACCAGTTGGACAAATTTTGCACAAGGACTCCCCACAAACAAGCTTGGAAAGTGGATGCTCTGTCCTTCAGCTGGAAAAACCTGTCAGTATATGCCTTTCCCCCCTCTGCCTCTGCTCTCCAAAGTACTACTAAAAATCAAACAGGACAAACCAAGGATGATTTTGATTGCTCCAGACTGGCCGCGCCAATACTGGTACCCCCTCCTGCGCAGTGTGTCACTGTTATCTGCATGGCACCTGCCTCAGACTCCTTCCCTGCTGTCTCAGCAGGAGAACCAGATTCTGCAGCCTCAGCTTCCAACACTGAACCTTGCAGCCTGGCTAATTACTTAGTCTCTCCTTTACCATCCCTCAGCAAACCTGTGATGGATATCATTTTAGAGGCAAGGAGGCCTAGTACTAGAAAATCTTATGCTGAAAAATGGAAAAGATTATGTGCCTGGAACCAATCTCAAGGCATGAGCACAGCAGCGCCCAATTTACCTCAGATTTTACAATACTTAACTGAGATGCTTCACAAGGGCCTGTCTTTTTCCTCCATTAAAATCCTCGACTCAGCCATTTCAGCTTATTATAACACAGAACCTCCCCTCTTCTCTCATCCACTGCTGAAGCAGTTCCTCAGAGGGCCCAAAAATTTGAGACCACCCAGGAGAGCTCCAACCACAGCCTGGGTCCTTAACTTTGTCTTGGAGAAACTCACTCTACCTCCTTTCGAGCTAGCTGCTACTGCAGACCTAAAATTTCTTTCTTGGAAAACAGTTTTCCTTTTCAATCACTTCAGCTAGAAGGGTATTTGAATTACAGGCCTTTATGACCGTGGAGCCTTTCATCATCTTTCATGCGGACAGGGTGTCCCTCAGAACCAATCCAGCCTTCATGCTCAAGGTGGTATCCTGTGTGGCTCTTAATCAGTCCATCCATTTGCCAGCCTTCTTTCCCAATCCACAGAATAAAGGGGAACGGATACTGCATTCCTTAGATGTGCACAGACAACTTAGATTTTACTTGGACAGGACTAAGCCTCAAAGGAAATCTGAACAACTGCTGGTGGCATTTGCTGCAGGGGCAGAGGGGAAGGCTATTTCAAAGCAAACCATTTCTAAATGGATAAGCCATTGCATTCATTTCTGCTATAAGCACCATGGAAAACCTATCCCCCAGGGGATCAGACCTCACTCCACCAGGGCTGCATCTACCTCTACAGCCTTTCTCACAGGCATCCCTACCAGGGACATCCTAGAAGCTGCTACCTGGAGTTCTGTTCATACTTTCACCAGGCATTATCATTTGCCAATTTCCTCTTAAGTCCAGAGCTGGCTTTGCCACTGCAGTCTTGCAGGGCCTTATATAGCTGGCCCTAATGCTATCTAAATTCCTCCTCTGAACCATACCTTTGGGAATCTACCCAAATGTAATGACTGCAACAGTGAAACACAAAGAACATAGTACAGTTGTGTACACTTACCATAAATGTAGATGTTCGAGTATATTCACTGTTGCAGTCCTGGTTACCCTCCCTCCAGCCCCCTAACTTCTTTGGCTATACCTCTACTTTCCTTTACTATGCTTAAAAGCCTTTTTGGTGTATTTGCTTTTTTGTTGGAGGTATATCTTTGTGCTTTTATGTTTAATTGCTTCCCATTAGGGGGGAACCTGACATCTGGGGCAAGAAAAACTGATGTAATGACATCGGCTGCATGTTTTATACCCATGACGACCTGACGTTATGAAAGAAGGGACAGCAACTGATGCAGGACTCAAGACTTTGTTAATCAGGCCGACTGAGGGCTACTTGCAAGCAGATAACCCAAATGTAATGACTGCAACAGTGTAACATCTACATTAATGCAAGTGTACACAACTGTACTTTCATTGTGGTCCACATTTATAGACGTCCTAGTGGTTATCTTTGGAATGAATGCTTTCATGACAGTAGTCTCTGCTGATGGAAGAATTGTCACTGATCCAGTCTCCATGGACTGTCTTCATTAGTTTTAATCTAAGACACTGTCTAGTGTTAGTCATTCTTGCCAGCAGAGAGGCCTTAATTTGTGGTTTTGGCAGTCTGTGTGAAGATACAAAGGAGGATATAGATTTAGACCCAGCTGGGTCTTCTCTAGTTGATTCCTGGCTGTGACCTTCATAGTACTGCATATGTGTATGAAGGTACAGGTGTTGAAGTGATCTGTGATTTGATAATAGCTGCAAAGTTACTTTGCACTCACAGATCTTCTCTTGGTGTCAGATCCCATTGCCAGGCCCTGAAATGGTGGACCCATCCTCACCAGTTTGAAGGTAGGATACTGCTCTGTGCAGATTAGGTTCCAGTATGCTTTCTACCTTTTCTTCTAGTTCTGCTTCTGTTTGAAAGATTTCAGGGAATAAAGACCAAATCTTATCCTTTTCTTCCTTTTGTAGCCAAAAGGGGTGTATTTTTAGACTGTCAGGGTCAATGGCACACTGTTCGGGTGATGTTTGTACTTTAGAGCCCGGCTGTAGCTGTAGATTGTGTGATATCATTTTAACTCCCTTCTGTGGTATTAGAGGTGATGGAGGCTACCAAGAAACCTTCCACCTGGCAAACTTGCTTTGCCAAGTGGAAACAGAAGCATGATTCAGGTGTTACACAGGGGCTTCTAACTTATTTCAGGCACCCATATGATTTAGGTTTCTGTCATTCCATGTTCGTGGTGTATGTCTGCTGCTTCTGCTTATCATGACGTTGTGGAAGGTAGGACTGGGGAGCAGCATCAGATGGTCTTAATCTTAAAGGCATTCTCCTTCTGCTATCCCCTTTGAACAACTCCTTTCCTCCTTGAGACCTGGACTTTCATAGCTGACAGCCTAGCATGCCCTCTTGTTCAGACCTGCTGGTTTGGCAGTTTTGATGTTCATCTTTTGTAAGATGGTTTTACTAGTGGCTGTCGCATCTGCTTGCAGGATCTCAAACATTCAAGCCCTTATTTTGAGGGACTATGTCTGGTCTTCCACAAGGTTTGGGTATCCGACCCACACGTTCTTCCAGAAAATGGAGTCAGAGTTATCCGTAAATTAATCCACAGGGACTGAAGTCAGTCCCTTTGCCAGACTTCTGATATTTGCTTGTCATTTGATCAACTTCATGAGCATCCAGCAAATACAGGCCCACTGAATCTAGAGCTAGTGTAGGTGACTACCTTCTTCAATGTCCTTGTCCTACAAAGTGGAACCAGGAGAATACGGGATCTTATTTTTGAGACATAATGTGGATAGTTAACCATCCCCTCCTTAATCTCATCTCTTCTTGCATGGTCTGTCTGTTGGGCAGACCTTACAGCTGATGAAATCCACTATGTACTGCCCTGTTTCACTAGTGCTTCCCTCCCAAAAGTATCTCATTAAGTATCTTGGAAAGGAGGAGGATTTCTGGTTCATTCCATCTGTCAAGCTTTTGCACAAGAAGTGTCCTCAAGAAGTACTTTGATAACACTCCTTCTGTTCCCCCAAAAGCGAATGCTGTACATGCCCCTAGCTAAGTGGAATAAGATTGTTTGTAAGCGTCTTGGAGATGGTGCCTTCATTATATCTGTGGTCCAACCTCTGTGGTCCAGCACAAGTCTTAGAGACCACATTACCTTTCTACCTTACTGAATGATAAGGAATTCTCCCAGTGGATGCTATGAAGAAGAGTGTGCTTTTTCCTCACTCTCTCCAGGTTTGTGTACTCCCTGTTAGATCAGCACTGGAAACCCTTTCACACTTTGTGATTCTGAGAGCAAGGAAGAGGGAGTCAGGACCCTTATTGTGGGTTCTGCAGTTGGCTTTTCTATGGTTCTTTGTAATTAGGAATTTGCTGACAGTGTGACTGGGGCAGTAGGCTGTTAGATGTGCCTGCATATTATGGTGTGGCAGAGGTTTTTTTCCTTTATGGGCAAATTCAGGAAGTCTATCTTGGTTGCCCTCTTTTAGAGGAGTTCCTCTCTGGACTTGCCTCCTAGGTTTTGGTGGGGGATTTGCATCAAGGGAAGTTGGATTTGACCACTCTGGAGGGTCTTTATAACCTCTCACTATCTTCTTTCATTTGCACTTCTCCCCTCTAGGCTTTTGAATACTAGCTAAAATCTTTATTTATCCCGATAGTGCCATTTTTAGGCAACGCCAGATTGACAAACCTACTGCATAGCAAAATCAACTCAACTGAACCTTAAGGTGTTACAGCTCAATGCCAGGAGCGTAAACAAAAATAAAATACATTCCCTCCTAGCCGTTCTCAAACTGAAAATAGACTTTTGTGCAATTACTAAGACATGTTTTAAAGTGGCAGAAAGTACCCTGGCAGTGCAATGTTTCAGTCCCTTCCACACATTTAGACCAGTAGTTGCACAAACAAAGGCTAAAGGAGTATGTCTCTCAATATACATCAGTAACAAGTGTACCTCTAGGGTGTTCAAACAGGATGACACACTGGAACACGTTCGTGTGCAGATCACTGTAGACAAAATCCCATACCATATCCTAGTCAGCTATAGGTCACCCTCCATGTCCTGAGAAGCTCACAGTGCATACTTAAACCTACTAGAGACACTTGCCATCCAACCTAACAACCTACTAAAGGAGTTTAATTATCCCTGTATAGATTGGGAATCCTACATGGCCTCATATCTGCAGGCACAGAAAATCCTGGAATTTGTAAGTACAAATACCCTTGACCAAATAGTGAATATGCCCACTGGAGGCTTCAACATACTGGACCTTGTGCTTACAAATATAGAAGACTCCACCTCCCCCCAGTTTCTCATCCTCCCTGGTAAGGTCCAACCATAAAGCTGTCTCCTTCAAAATCAAAATTAAGTCCATAATCCCATTAAAATTAATAACAGGAACTATTGCAAGGCAAATGACCTTTAATTAAGTGATGGACTATCAAAATTCAGTGCCTTGCAAAACCTGAGAACTCAAACTTATGGAAAAATCGGGTAGGGTAAATCCCATAAAGACAGGAACTCTCTCATCAAAGTAAATAGGCAATTAAGAAGGCTAATTAGGTCAAGCAAAGCCAACTTTGAGGTTAAGATAACCTCCCAGGTGACAGATAACCATAAGGCCCTCTACAAATGTGTCAGAAACAGCACACAGCAGTGTATTGAACTGGTGGTTAATGGTGCCACACTCACTGAGCCTAATCTGTTAGTGGACAAATTAATTTCCAACTTTACCCCCTCTCACCCACAACCATTGCCACAAAAATACCCCTCAACTATAACATGTACTGGCTGCACTCACTAAAACCATGAATACAGTCGCAGTTGGCCCTGGTAACATCCCAGGATACCTCCTGAGTAGTCTAAAATACGACTTATTAGGACCCCTGGAGTCACTATTTAACTTTGTCTTAAAACAGGCTTTTTGCCATTTGAATGGAGGACTGCAACAGCCATCTCCTTCATAAGAGAGGACCTTCAACACGTCCTGGAAACTACAGAACCATTAATTTGATTATTATTTGCAAAGCCATAGAAGTAATTGTCATGCAAATTGTTAACAAGGACATAGTAGACCTCCAGACACTGGATCCATCCCAGTTTGGCTTTCTCAAAGGAAGGTCATGCTTACTGAATTTGGTGGACTTCTTTGAAAAGGTTACTAAGGCAGTGAGTGATAAATAAACAATGAATACTGCCTACCTAGATCTGGCTAAAGCATTTGATATAATATCCACATGGGCATTGTCGGCAAACTTATGGAACTAGGTATAAACCCCTTTATAACACTCGGATAGCTAACTAGCTCTCTGATAGGACTTAGGAGGTTAGAATTGGTGAGGCCACCTCCGCAAAGAGGCTGGTCACCAGTGGAGTCCCTCAGAGCTCGGTGCTTGGCCCGCTCCTCTTTGGCATCTACTTTTCGGATGTCAAAGCCAATGTCAAAAGCCTTTGGCTGACCAAGTTTGTAGATGATTGCAGACTAGAAGCAGTCATTGAATCCCCTGTATATGAGAACACCCTTCAGGAAGGTCTAATACAAATGCTTGGTGGCAAAGCTGTGGCTTAAATCATTACATCCGAATGACGCCTCCAGGTGTATCTGCAGTTAACTTCTACTGACACCTCCAGGTGTCAAATATTGCTTGTTCATATTTGCATCAATAATTCCAAAACCATACTATGTACAAAGTTTTAAAATTTTCATCTTAAAGCTTACACAATAGCAAACTCAACTGCATTAATGTTTGACCTCTGTCTAGTGCAGGTAAAGAGATATTAAATGTTTTTATGATATTAATTTATATATATATATATATGTGTGTGTGTGTATATATATATATATATATATATATATATATATATATATGTGTGTGTGTGTATATATATATATATATATATATATATATATATAACTATAGATGTATGTATACAGATATATATATATATATATATATATATATATATAAAACTATATATGTATGTATACAGATATATATATATATATATATATATACATATACATACATATAAATTTTCATATTTTTCTAAATATCTGCACAACCAAGTAACACAGAACTCCTTAGCCTCGTATGAAAGCTCAAAGGTAGATGAACAAAATACTGCTCTCAATATATATATATATATACATACATATAAATTTTCATATTTTTCTAAATATCTGCACAACCAAGTAACACAGAACTCCTTAGCCTCGTATGAAAGCTCAAAGCTAGATGAACAAAATACTGCTCTCAGTATGTGTGTAATTTTAATGGTTGCTGAGATATTGTAAATTGTTTACAAAATATTACAAACATAATAGTTACTGTGTTTACTGTGACTTATAAAATTCAGTTTAAGACATAGAACCTAAAGAATACTACCACTTTAGTTTGTGCTGAAGGGTTTGCCATTTATACTTCTTTCATAATCCTTATGGTCCCAGAGATAAGAACATTTGTTTGAAATGTGAGGATATAATTTGATTCTGTCAAAAAGCTTAGCTGCCACCTATTGGAAGTTACAGTGCAAACTTTCTGAGCTCCACTGGAGTGAAAGATTTAAAACTCAATACCAAGAAATGCATTTTAGTACTTTGTGGGAAGTCTACCACCCGGGTAACTACACCATCAGTAAAACCTCTTTAAAAGTTCATTCACAACTTCCCAGGAATCTAGTGACTCCTTTAGATAGTAACCTTTCCTTCGACCAACATGTATCCAAGGTGATAAGAAAATCTTTCTGTGTTGCTCAACTTATAAGCAAGATGGCATCTAGATGCAGAGAGAGGTTATCATAGCACTGTACTCGGCCCTCATCAGACCCATCATAGAGTATAATGCCTTCTTCAGTGTGTACCTGACCAGACACATGCAGCAGCTGAACATCCACAAAGGTTCCTTACAAAAAGAGTACAGGGAGTAAACACAATGCCTAGACTGATCACCCTAAAACCCTGTCTCTTTACTCAGTATCATACAAACTTCTGAGAGGTGATCTTTGTTCGGCATACAGGGCATCCCTAGACCCAGTTTTGATCAACTTTTTGCACATCTACAAAGCAAACAGCATCACAACTACAAGATTAAAACACCCACGTTTTGCGTGTGGCATAAAATAGGACATGTTGGAGAGACAGATAATGTTTCTCGGAGAATTCACATTTTCTGGAAGAGGTTCCCCATCCACATGAAGCCAGAGTTCCTCCCTATCCCTATTTTAAGTGCAACTTGGACCAATGGATAGGTAATAAGAAATTCACCCCTGGTCTGGCTCTTATGTCTCTGGACAGAGGCAACCAGTAAATCAACACCCATATAAATCAAATTTGTGGGTCACATTTGGTTTGCGTGGTTTGGCTTATAAGGGCTCTAGTGGTCGTAGCCTAATATACACCTATGAACCAGTGAACACAGTCGACCAGGAAAAAGGTCCCTGGCACAGAATGAGGAGGGCACCCATGCATCGGGTTGTCCTGTTCCTCCGCTCTAATGTACCAACCATTTCAACAAAGCGAGTGAGCTCGCCAGCGTGACTGTCACTTTCAGAACTACTTTTCAACTGTTGTGCATGAAGTGGTTTGCTTTTGGGCAAAATAAGACATCACAAAGGAGTGGTGAATGCTTAATTTGGTTGCATTTGTTCATATTTAGAGCTTTTATGTCATCTCCCTGAAATGTCCACATAAAGACCAGGCTGTCCATGGTGAGTTTTTTTGGCAAGTGTGTACTGTACCCCTCAGGGGACTGTAGAATCTGTTTTTGCTACTGGATCTTTTGAACTTCCAAGTGGATGAGAGATGGCCAATTCATTCTGGTCCTCTGGACATGCATTAAATTTCAAATGCTGACTCCTCCATTTGTCATGACCCTGTTACTACAGGACAGTTTCTTAGTGTCTCTGAACGTGATCTTCACATTTTGGCACGTGAGTGTCTGAGGTCGCATAGAGGATTCCTTCAATTTATTTTACATGCATGCATACAAATGTTTCAGGCATGGGCATTAATGCCCTTCTAGCTTGCCAGTGTACCAAAACACTTGTTCCCATAATAAATGTCCAGTCTGTTCTTAGAAATATCTAAACTAGTACTTGCTTTAATGTAATTTGGTAGTCTGTTCCAAGCATCCGCTACTCTGTCAGAGAACCAATTAGTACACGTCTCATTCCTATAGAATCTTCTACATAGGTTATCTGATGATTCTCTAGTACTTTTTTATAACCCCAGACATTCCCAGAGGTAGCTGTCCCTGTATGCCCTATATACATGAGTAAGATCTCATCTTAAATATCTGTAAGAGAGACTGTACAACTTCAGATATTTTAGTCTTTCATAATAACTTAGATTTTCACATCCATGGATGCCCTTGGTATATTTTTGCTGTACTCTTTCCAGTTGATTCATGCTTGTTTTCCTATAGGGTTTCCATATTGTTATTCCATACTCAAGTTTGGGTCTAATGTAACTAACAAACACTGACTTCATTATGTTTGATTTCCTAGACTTTATAAATCTTTTTATACAACCTATAGTTCTATAACTATCATTAGCCAGTTGGTTGATATGATTAGAAAAACTCATCGCTGAATCTACCCATATACCCAGGTTCTTAAATGAGTCTACAGTTTCAATCACTGTGTGCTGTATTAAATATTCACCTTTCAGTTTGTCTCCCAAATCTCATATGCTTAGTTTTATCAACATATTATTCTCCTGTGCCCAAATGGTCAATTTAGTTAAATTATTTTGCAGACATGCCTTATCTGTAACACTTGTAATCATTTTACCCAATTTCAGGTCGTCAGCATATAGACTGTAGAACACGTCAGATGAAAAAGTAAAGTATGAAAGATGTAATCTAAACAAGTAAGGGCCTAGGACAAAGCCCTGTGGGACACCTTGACTGTAACCAAGAATTTCACCTGTCCAGTTGGTGTGTGATACTTGCCATGTCCTATTTGTAAGCCATGCAGCTATCCATCTTATCAACAGTACATCAATAACTAGTTGTACTAATTTATTGATCAGTGTTTTGTGTATGACCTTGTCAAATCCTGAAGTTAAATCTATGTAAATCACATCATATCACAATGTTTCATGCATAGCTGTTATTATATTGTTATAGATCATCATGTTACAGGTGGTAATAGATCTGTTTTCAACATATGCATGCTGATATATGGTTTCAAGTCCCAACCTTTCCAGTTCTGACAATAACTTATCCAGTATTACCTTCTGCATTATTTTTCCACAACATGAAAGTAGACTTAAGGGTCTATGTGATTCTGGGTTTGTCCTACTCCCCTTTCCCTTAAAGACAGGTTTAATAAGTGCATGTCTCCAGTCTTGAGGAATCTCCCCATATTTGTATGACCTAGTCAGTAGCAGATATAATGGTAGTGTAAGTTTGTGCTGAAGTGTTCTCAGGTCATTGTTACTTATTCTGTCTCCTGCCTATGCTTTGTTTGGATTCAGTTTGCACAGTTCTTTTTCAATATAATCTAATTTGATTCCGGTATTTGGGGTTACCTGGGTGTCACTAGGACAACTTACCACCCCTTTTGTGGAGCCAAACTGTTTTCCATAAGATTTTGTAAATATATCTATAACCTGTTGTGTTCTGAGAATAAATTTTAGAATCTGCACACAGTTTATCAATTTGTGTATCTTTACTCCTTCCACATCTTATGTATCTCTAAAAAGGTTTCTTATTGTGCTCAATATCTTTATATAACTTTTCTTGATCTTGTCTAACGCTATGTATCTGTTTGTCCAGCTTGTTTATTTCAGTTATCAAAGGTGTAGTTCAACCTCTCTTCCATCTCTTATATTTTTTGTCTCTCACCTTAATTAGGTATCTTGTTCTTATGGAAATATACCCCCCTGATGTTGCATGCCTAGATCCTGATGATAAACATTTTTTTGACTTTTGCACACAAACACTTTCTCTTTCAAAACTTTCCACATTCCGTCTACAGTTTTTCCACTGAACACCTCACTCCAGTTAGTTTTATATAGTAACTGTTTTGCTTCCCTATAATCTGTAATTTTGGACAGGCATCGATTTCAGTACAGATTTCTGCAGTTTGTCTACCCTGAGTCCAGTGTGCTTTACTAAAGTGTTGCTGTAATGGCAGAAGCCTTGCGGGAGCAGTCTTCTGTGTCTTCCCCTGTTGGACAAATGGCTGCTGATTTGATAGACTTTCTGAATACTCTGATACTCCCATGGTTACAATACATGGAGGACACTGAAAACTGGGGTAAACATCTCTGATCCTATCTTAGAAGTTTGCTTCATTGACTTGGAGCTGAGCACCAGCTTTTGTTCCTGCCTGCTATGGGACCCAAAAAGGTAACAGTTTTGGCAGTCTGGGTGAGAAAGGTGTTGGAAGGTTCATGTTCAGAGTCTGGTGGATCTTCCAAGTTTGACTATCACATGTTATGTGATAGCTTCCTGTTGCCTTTGGATGCAGATATGGCAGTAGGCTGTGAGGCTTCACAGGCTGTACAGTCACTGTGCACCCATAGACCATATCATATTGTAAGACTGCTGTCACCAGGTGAGTATTTGTGATGGCTTTAGTAGTTATTGCAGAACAAGAAGTGAAAAATAAGTTTATTTCTGGTTTCTAACGGCAGCAAGAAGTCTACTAAAAGTTAAAAATGATGATTATGAAGTCTTTTTGATTTGTACCCTCCTTGAGATGGTTACGTACTAATAACGTATTTATAGTTGAAGATGGCCTCTATTTAAACAATGGGGTGCCGCTATTGGCACCCCATGTGCGAATTCCTACGCTAACCTGGTAGTGTATTTGTGGGAAACTTTACATGTTTTCAAATGTGTTTATTATCCCCATATTCTTTTATATAGACGCTTTGTAGATGACATTTTCTTTCTATGGAAGGGAGATGCCTCCGTTATGTGATTTTGTGAAATATCTTGAGTCCAGCACGGACTTCTTGAAATTTGCATCCACTCATTCCATGTATAAGATAGATTTTCTTGACATTACTGTTCTTAAGAACAGTTCTGGATTTCTTAGTACTAGGTTGTTTCGAACACCATGCTGGAGAAATGGGTTGTTGCATTTTAGTAGCATGCATCCCAGGTTTATGTCCTTAAACTTTGTAAAAGTACAGTATCATAGAATAAAAAGGATTTACAAAGAACAAGAGGTTTTAAATGATGAAATCTTAGACCTAGAAAGGCTGTTTAAAGATAGAGGGTACACAGATAGTATATTAAAAAAGGCTAGAGAAGTTTTTAAGGATGGTAATTCATATATTCAGCCATAATTGAATATGCTGTTTCTGGCAGACATAAATATTCTTATGGCAAGAAACTCAGTTTTATTATGAAATATACCAATGATAATGAAGCTGTTACTAGAATTATAAAACAAAACTGGCATATACTAACCATAGACCCCCCCCCCTACAGTAGAACTAATAGGAAGGTCCCCTAATTTTGTTTACAAAAATAGTCCTAACTTGAAACAAATTTTATGTAAAGAAAAGAGACAGCAGGTCAAACTGAAAATAACAATGACTTTTGGCACGTTTCCATGTGAATCCTGTAATATGTGCAAAGTGATAGATGATGTTTTTTGCCTAGATTTTGTGCCACTTATAACAATAGCAATCTTATATATCTAGCTACATGCACATGCTGCAGTTGTTTCTACATTGGAAAAACCTCTAGAAGGCTTAGAGATAGAATTTGCAATCATCTCTATGCTATTAGGAATACCAACATGCAAAATGCCTTGGCAAAGCACATCTCTGAGTTTCACTCACATGCTTTTAGATTTAAAGTACTACAGTTGGTTTCTGTTAGTCAAAGAGGGGGTAATATTAATAACTGTTTGGAATGTGTAGAACTAAACTGGATTTTTAAGCTGTGAGCACGTTTCTCCTGGTTTGAATTCTTTTGTTAGTATCAAACCAGTCTTGGAAGCATGGCACTTTAAATGAGTTTAGTGTTTATTTTATTTTGTTTTATGTTTTATTTTTTACTTGAGTGTTTTCAATTCTTCACATTTAAATAATTTATTATTATTAGTTACTATAGTGATGTCTTGATTTTAAGGTATGGAAATTGATGTACAAGTGGTAATTATTTAATTATTCAATTTATTAATTAAGTCAAGATTGTTATTTAAACTGCATATCCTATTTTTTGTAACTGAGATCTGAAGAAGAGTGGTTTCCACTTGAAAGCGCTCATCTGTTTGTTCTGTTAAATTGCTTTTATTTTTGGATATCTTCTGTTTCGTGGTGGTCCTTCCTTGTCTGTTTTGTTATATTGTGGTCTTTTTCTTGGATTGGACTTTTGGGCAGCTTTATACATTGGTTTGTTGCAAAAGTTAAAAAATACTTTAAATGGCTGTTATGACTTGCAACTTAGAAGTACAACATATCTTACTTGGAACAAGTAAGAACAAAAAATCATGAAATTGGAAAGAAATGCAACTGGATAAGCTAGTAATCCACAAAGTTTAATAAGATATTGAGCAGTTTCAACTAGCATACTATGGATGGACTTCATCAGAATACAAGAAATACTAAGAAACTGCAGTTTAAATACACATGCAAGGAACCCTTCCTCTGTTTAATTAAATAATTGATTACTTAAAAATGTCGCAATACCTTCAGTATTGTGGTTTTAAACAAATATTTTAATCTGAACTAAATAGGTGGTAACACAACTAGATAGTAAAGTCTTAGTAGCAAATGCAGTTAAACATTGAAAAAGTAAAATAATACCAGAACACAGGATAATAAATGTTAGATGTAAAAAATATATAACTGTGAGTATAAATATGTTTGAATCACAAATGTATAAATATAGATGTAAAATAGATGCCAATATACACACAGACACACACACACACACACATATATATATATATATATATATATATATATATATATATATATATGTGTGTGTGTGTGTGTGTAAATGTATAAAAAAAGTCCAAATTAAAAAATGTATATAAAAAAGGCAACCTTGTCACTTAAATGTATTAAGTCAATGAATATGCATCTGGAAAAAAGGGGGTAGTAATTGGTGAACATAAATACATTACAAAAAGTAAGCAGCTGTTAATTTTATTTCTTTAGATGCATATTAGTTGACTTAATAATTTAAGTGATATGGTTGCCTTTCTTATATACATTTTTAATTTGGATTTTTTTATACATTTTTCCTGCATGTTTATTTATATTGTCATCTATTTTTATATTTATATATTTGTGATTCAATCTTGTATTTATACTCACAATTAGGTATTTTTACATCTAACATTTATTATCTTGTGCTCTGCATTATTTTATTTTTCAATGTTTAACTGCATTTGTTACTAAGGCTTTGCTGTCTAGTTGTGTTACAACCTATTTAGTTCAGTATTCTGGTGTTAAACATATTTAAGTCTTAGGGTATTGTGATGTTTTTAAGTAATCCATTATTTAGTTAAAGGGCAGAAGGGGTCTTTGCATGTGTATTTAAAGCGCGGTTTCTCGGTATATCTTGTATTCTGACGTCCATAGTACACTGGACAAAAGCACTCAATATCTTATTAAACTTCGTGGATTATTAGTTTATCTGGTTGCATTTTTTCCAATTTTGTGATTTTTTTGTTCATTAGTTTGAAACAGAAGTTTTCATTCCCAGTATATTTCAGGAGCACAAGATCTAGCAAGGGCCAGAGAGAAAGGGACATGGGAGTAGCCACATGTGATGACAAGAGAGTGGTCATTTACATAGTACTGTAATTGGTAGCTCCCAAGGTCTGCTTGGGTGAACATAGTAAAGTACTACTCCAAGACAAGGGAAGTAGCAATATCTCACGGTATATATCATGTCTGACACCTGTCCTGGAGAATTGCAGCAAATTCCGAAGGATTAGTTTATGGAAGGACAGAAACTTTATTTATACTTTATTTATACTTATTTAAAATGTGTTAACCTGGTAGTCCCTTTGAGTCCATGGTCAATTTTCAGGGGAGAATTGGGGGGAGGGGGTTAAGTCTCCATCTAAAACTATTACAAATACACAAGTGCCAGTAGAACAATTTTCAGTATCATTAGGATGCAAACAAGTAGCTATAGAGATAATACATTAAAATGCGGGTCAGTAAACACTGCCTTAGAGGACCTTCAAACATGTCATGGGCTATTTAAAAAAAAAGATGGAGAATCTAGTGCTAGTAGGCACTGTACTGGCTTTGCATACATGAGTGAGAGATAAGACCATAGCATTTGAAGTTGTGGGTGGAATTCAGCTCTCCGATTTATCTGAGCATGGAATTTCAAAAAGTGAGTGTGGTAGATGAGAGGCTGCAGTTCCAGCTTTTCAGTTAGTGGGGTTGTAGAAAGAAAAGCTGCATTGGAGGTAGGTATAGTCCTGGGGAGGAGGACCAACTTAGGTGGACTAGTTAAAGGAAGGAGAGCATCTGAGCATCTGGCTGGTGCTTTCAGTTAATTCTGTGTGTCACAGTTGCCTGGATCACTGTTGTTCAAGCGTAGTAGTTTGAGGTGGCAGTTGTGTATGTTCTGTTGCTCACTTTAAATCGGAACACTGTTGTGCTGCTTAAAGCATATAGTATTTTAGCATCTCAAAACCCACAGTTTCTCATAGAAAAAGCAGGACAAGTTTACATTGACTGTTAGTGATCCCTTTCTTTCTCTGTGGTACATTAATATTGGTGCTAGAAATAAACGTAAGTGGAGGTGTGAGCTATGGAGTGTGCAAGGGAGGTGGGGCTTTTTTTCCTGGAAAAATGCTTCTTGCTGTATTAGGATGAATTGCCTAACAGTCAGCTGTCCCATCTGGTGGGAGGATAGCTAAAGGGATATCAATGACTGTCCTCTGGTGAAGACCAGGAGTCTCACAAATCATTCTGCCTGGGGGTGGGGGTGGCAGTGATATCCTGATGTCACTGAACTAGCTGCTAGCCTAACTGGATATTCTGACCACCCCACTGCATCCTCAAAGGTTGGCTCCCAGCTTCATGACTGCAGCTGCCCATCAGATTCCTTGCTCCCATGGGCATAAAGTGTACAATAAGGTCCTCTTCCTGAGAAGTTTGGGATTCTTCCTCCCTGAAAGCTATGTCTAGATTCATGTTAAGGAGCAACTTTCGAATCCAGGCTTGGGCATGTGTGGAAGCCAGGGGACTACAGCTAGAGATTACACAGTGACAAAAAATGGTGGTGGTGGTGGGGGGTATAGTTTTCTGATGTTTCTTATGTTGTGATGTGTCAGTTGCTTGTAACATGATAAGCTTGAGTACCTGTGTATTGTGCATTTGTGTTCTCAAGCTGTTGTTTGCAATTAGTAGTAGGTGCCTGATAACTATGATATGAACATGGATGTCTACAGTAGTCATAGTAGAGTCCCTGGGTCATAGGATCATAGGAGGTCACTAGGTTATCGACCCAGATGTCGTTTGAAGTCTAGCCATTTCATCCTAATGTAATACCATAGATACTCTAGTACCCCATCCACTCTTTCAGGTTCCTTTTGAACAGTGTTGTAGACATACTCTGCTTTAATTGAATTGGCAGCGTATTCTTATTCCAAAGATGTGGCAGTCGCTGAGAGACAAATCTGTCCCTCTAGCACATCCTATTCAAGTCGCAAGCCATATTTAGGTCTCTGGAATGGGTAGCTCTAGTCCCATTTGATTTATGCATGTGCAGCAAATTCATTACGTTTTGGTCAGAAATTGCTCTGTAATCAGGCACAAGTCACCCCTAAGAAGTCTATATGATACTGAGTATAATGACAGGAGCTTTTGTCAGTCTGTGTAAGGCACATGCTGGAGTCCCTTGATCTTCTTGGTTAGAAACCTCTGAGGTCTCTCCAATTGCTGCAGATGCTTTGTACATTACATGCCAAAAGGGTGGTTATATTCCGTTATAGGCCTGGTTAGTGATGAATGTGGAGGGACTATAACCTCCTTTGCGCTAGAGGCGATGGCTTTGCTAATCAAGTGTGCTACTTAAAAAGCCTTCCTTACTACAGTAGACACATGGTGGTCAAAGTTAAGTTCACAGTCTACTTGTGATTGTGATTTCAGATCTCTTACCACTTCATACATACATAGAGTGTTGTTAATTTGATAGTGTGAAGGGACATTGTTTTTACTAAAGGGAATGATGATGCATTTCTTTGCATTCAGTTTGAGACCATGACTAAGACACCAGTTGTTGGTCTGTGTAAGACCCTCCTGAAGTATACTGACATGATTTGGTGATTCAGTAATTGCACCCAGTTTGCAAGCATCCACAAACTTGGTCAGCCACAGCCCCTTAGTTTTGGCCTGAACTTCTGAGAAGTATATACCAAAGAGTAGGGGGCCCAGCACTGACCCTTGCTGCACCCTTTTGATGAATGGTCTGCTGGTTGATGAGCTTAGCAACCCATCTTACAACAAAGGGACATTCAGTTTGCTAAGTTTATCAGTAAAGCCTAAGTGTGGGCTTGTGTCAGAGGCCGTTGCCAAGTCGAGGTATGCTGTGTGTACAGATTTGCCCTAGTCAGTGGCCCTGGTCACATTTTCTAAGAAATCCACAAGGTTTAACAGGCAGGCTCTGACCCTAACTAAGACAAATTGGGTCAGATCCAGTGTTTGGAGGTCACCTATGTCTTTATTTGTGAGGTCTATGATGATACTTTCCATGGCTTTACAGATGAGGCTGGTCAGACCTATGGGTCTTTAATTCCCTGGGTCTATTGCTAAGCTACCTTTGTGGAGGGGAATAACTTGCTCTTCTCCATTCCTCAGGAACAAAACCAGTGGTTAAGCTGTGATTGAATAGAGTACTTAATGGTGATGCTTGTTCATGTTTTAGTTTATTTATAAGACAGCCTGGGATGCCATCTGGTCCCATAGAGGCTGTATTTTCTACCTTAGACAAGGCTTTAATGACCTACTGTTTGGATGTGCAGGGTTGGGGGAAATTTGGGGCAAGGCTTGTGATAAGTTTGGAAGGGATAAGGAAATTAAATTTTTGCTAAATTTGTCCGCTAGCAGGTTTACTCTCCTTGTGGGATCAGTGTGTATGATACTGTTAGTCACTAGTTCTGCACATGCTTGGGTTCTACCTTTTAGGCTGCGTACATAGCTGTAAAAGGTCTCCTTGGCTGCGATTGCCAAGTTTTTCTCAAAGTTACCCTTAGAGAATTTGACGTGTTGTCTTATTTGCCTGTTGAGGCTGAGGAGGGTACTTTTCCATTGTTGGGGCTTCGCCTTAGTTTTCTTAGTCAGCAACTTTTTGCATTTGTTGTAAATTTTTTGATGCTGGATTATTTTTTTTTTTTTTTTAAGTACTTGGGGCTCTGGCTTTGATTCTGTCTGGAACAGCCAAGTCTGTACACTTGTACAAGTGATTGTACAGGGCTTTAGTGTAAGCTTTGGTGTAGTTGCCACTTCCAGCTGGTGGTGGGGCTTGGAATGCTTTTATACCGTCCCCTAGGAGGGTATAGTTTGCTTTGGTGAAATTTTTTAGTCTGACCTCGCCCTTTGTGAGTTTTGATGCTAGTGCCAGTTCAAAGGTGACTTATTTGTGGCCAGATTTAACTAATGAGGGTCTGACAGTTGCAGTAGTGCATCTGTTTGCCATGTTAGTGAGAACCAGGGCTAGTATGTTTCTTCCTCTTGTTGAGGTTCGAACAATTTGTTCCGGGGTACTTGAGTTAATAAAGTCAAGGAACTTTTGCGCTAGTGAGTTAGGGCTAGAGTAGGTTTCCCAGTTGATGGTGGGATAATTGAAATCCCCCATAACCAGCGTGTTTGGCAATATTTGGATTGACTTCACTGTGGTGAAGTAGGCCTCATGCCCATCATGATCCATGGAGGTTGATCTATAACTAGCTATGACTTAAATGGGAGTCTCACCCACAGTAATCTGTACTTGGAGTGCCTCCTTGGTGTTATCCAGTCTGACTGGTTGGGAGGTGAATTTATCTCTAATATAGATAGAAACACCGCATCCTTTGGTTCTCACGTGTTCGTTTTGTGGTCTGAAAGTATGGAAGGCTTTGTAGCCTTGCAAGGCTGTGGTACCCTCTGAGGCCTTGAACCAGGTTTCTGTGACTCCACAGGCATCTACAGCCTCCAGTGATTAGAAGCCCTTCCAGGGTGTACAGTTTTTGGTTTAAACTCCTAACATTTAGCAGCATAACCCTTATTTTGTTATGGTTGGCAATTTTCACGTTGGCAATTTTGTTTTTGGGACCTTGCTTAAAAAAGGCATTATGGGAGAGGCAAGAGCCTTTGCTAGCATTTTTTGTTTATATTGTGTTGTCATTCTAGGTGAGGGTAATATGCTGCTCAAGGCTAGAGACATGCTTGCCTGAGACACATACTTAGACAGCTCAGTCATGTGTCTCTTCATATAGTCCAGTGAGATATGTCTCAGGGCGTTCACTCCAACATGAGCAGTGACAGAGTCATAATGGTAGTTGTTGCCGAGAGACCTGAGTGCGTGCATGATCTAATAAATCCTAGCACCAGACAGGCAGCTGACCGTGACTCTCTCCTTATCTAACCTGGTGAGTTGAGATATCTGTGTGACTCACAATTTGTTTTTTTTTTTTTAAGTTTTATTCTTTAAGGGCTTGATAGGTGAGACACTGGTGTTGCAATATGTCTTGGGTGATGTGGGAATGTGTTAGTTGTAGCAGTATTTTGTTTTGGAGGTCTCTGTTGTTTCAGTAAGATTTTGATAGAACCTCTGCTTATGCTGATTTATGTGTTGGATGCGTATTGTGTGTATGAATAGTGGTACTATGTTCATGAATAGTGGTGGATGAGTTGAAAACCTCTTCAGTGTTACTGTTTTGAGTGTGAGAGAGTAGGGATTCAAGATTCTTGGTGTAGGTACATCTCTTGCGCAATGTACTAGAGTGAGCTATTTGTAGAGGATTGTCAGTGTACATGAGGCAGTTGCTACACTGTCTCAGGAGACTCGGGTCAACAAGGCTGGCAGGAGAAACAAAGATAGTCCAGCTGTCCATAGTGCTAGGCTTGAAGAACTGTTATCACAAAGGGGGTGCTTTCAGGACTGATGTAGGAGATGCTTTGTAGATGGGTATTTCTGATGGAGTTTTTGGCTGGTGAAACCACTAAGAGCAATGAGAAAACTTAAAAACAATAACTAAAGAATGGCAAGGTGAGATGTAAAATATTTTACATCTTTGCTTGCCATTCTGTTGTTTTTGGTTTTGGCTGGTAGTTTTATAGGTCACAGCTCACTAGCAGTACTACTTAGACCTGAGATGTACTAAAGATAAGGACTGCACTAATGTACTACAGCTGTATGTAAGGGAAAACTTGGTGAAATTATCTGTCCGGCTGTGGTGCACACTTCTGCAGCAGTCCGCAGTTCTGTCTGACCTGCTTAAAGACCAGAAGCTCAAAACTTTAAAGGTTTTTAACCCAAAAGAACCAATGAGGGTGCTTACTCCAAGTCCTAGACCAATCACCCTTCACTAGACAGGCTCCAGTCTGTACATTTCTCTCACAAGGTGTTGCAGAAGGGCCTCTTCTAATCAAAGATGGCTTGGAAAATGTGCTCAGAATACAGTAGCCACTACAAACAGACCCAGATGCAGAAAACCTGTATCTAGACTATACTACAACTACTAGCTACACTAATGTAGGCAGGAAATGCCAAAAAATCTTTCAAACAGCAGAAAAAAAGCTAGGAGATTCTAAAGAATGTTTAAACAGCAAACAAATTGGTTATTTAAAACACTGTTTGGTGGGAAAACGGAACAGATGTTTTGCAAACAGTGAAAAGTAGCAACAATTACTTTGCAAACAGTGAAAAGTAGCAACAATTACTTTGCAAACAGTGAAAATAGCAAAAAAGCTTTGCAACAGTGAAAACAGCAACAACTTAAGATTTAACAGGCACAGTAATAAGAGATGAATGCAGTGCAAACAGTGCAGTTTTGATTACAGTATTAAAATATAATATTAAATAAGCAGAAAACAATAAAAAGTAATAGTAAGTAGTATAATCAAGCAAAAAAACAGGCAACAAATGGTTGTTGGGAAGCTCGGAAGCATCTAGTTGTCTGGTATCTCATCTCAGAGTTGTGGCTGGTAGCCCACCTTAGTTCAGCTCAGTTCAAACAAGGGTGAAGAAGATATAGGCACAGGAGAGTAGGCTATAACTCAGCAAAGGTGGTGAGCATAGGCTGCACAGACAAGTAGCGCCTGAAGTGACAGTTTGTGCAGCAGAAGCACTCTGAAGATGTGCATGCTGATATCACTACACTTATTGTTAGGGGCACTGTAGCTGGTATGTCAATCCTTTTCATATCCTTGCAGTTATTCATAAGTAAAGGCTATAACTCCTTTAAGAGGGCTAGTTCTTTTGTTTTAGAATATGTTGAACTGTCGGCCCTCCCTGGCTGGCAAGCCACACTGTCAGTCACTGCTTTGCTGGGTGTCCTGAATACCACATTGCTAGTTTTTTCAGCCACATGATGATGTTGGAAGTTCTTGTGGTTCCAGTAATGAAGACATGTGAAAAGGAAAGGATTAGTTTAAGATTTGTTAGCACTGCATTTATTTTTGCTTACTTTTCTTTCTTGTTAGTCTAATTCTGTGCTAGTAATATATAGATTTCCCTGAAAATGTCTGTTTTACCAAACATGCAGATGATTTTAAAGTAGGCACTTGTATATTTAATGAAAAACATCATGATGTATAATACTTGGATGCCATTTCAAGATGTGAAGACAGTAACTTGGAAAAATCTGGAACAACCAGGGTTGTGACACACTGTGCTTGTTGTGAAAACTGGATATTTAAACTTAATTGTGGATGTGTCGACTGCGAGCATTGTGGTGAATACACAGTTCTGCTTTGATTACCTTAATGAAAAGATATGTGACTACTTGGGAAGAAAAATAGGGGTCGTTTTTTCATTGTGACTTCATTCTTCATTCATCTTGTCTGGGAGAAATTCTGAAGTACGAATGCCTATCTTTGCAGCATTAGTTGAGTAAACTATTCAGCATGGTACATGTATTTGTAAATTGTGTAAGAAGGAGCATGTTCATAGACATGAAAATGTACTGAGACAGTTTGCTGAAAAGGTAATTGGAATGTTTGGCCTTTCTGTAAGGAATTAGGATGAAACTGAAATACAGAGGGCTAACAGGGACTTAATGATCTGTATGACTGTGCATGGTTTAAATGCTTAGGATTAGTAAAGGTGTGATAATTTTAATATGAGAGGTAAGGGGTTGGGGTGTTGTAATGGTTAAGGTGTGTACCATACAGGCACAAGGTACAAGGATTGATTCTCAACTTTGGGAAGCATTGCTAGGCTTTAAAAGTCCCATTGGGGTCATTAACGTAGTATTTACCTCTAAATCTACATAAGTCTTTTTCCAGCCAAAGTAAATACCATTAGAAGAATATGGATTTTTTTCAAGTAATTATATGAAAATAAACTAGTCTCCAGAAACAATAAAAAGAGCTGTTAATATAATTTCCTTTGCACAAGCCTCAGATGGCTGCATGGGAAACAGGGTTTGTGCTGTTTCGTTGGCATGCTGTATGGAGATTTTTTTTGTGGATCATTGTTGCAGTAAAATTCCTGATGCATAGGGATTACCTGTAGTAGATGCCTGACTGACTCAGTTCCCAGAGCTTCTCAGGCATAAGGCAGTGTGATGATGACAGTCTGTCTGTGCTATTTTGAGTTTTACTGTCTTTGGTTGTTTGGTCTGGCTTCAGCACCAGAGCTGTCGTCTTGAGAAATATATGAAAACACATGTGCCTCTTTGGGTAAAAATAACCCATTTTCTTGCACTTCATTTCAAGCTCTTGCTTTTTTTTTTTTACATTTACTGGTGACATTTCCAGAGAGACTGAGTCTTTTTCCTGCCATATGCGTTATGACGACCTAAACAGCCTTTGTGAGTACAGTTGTCAGACAGATCCCACATAAAGATTCACATTGTGTCTGTTTGCTTAGGGGAGTCTCATCATTTGATTAATTGCCAATTTTGTGTGGGTTTTACTAGAAAAATACAAAAATAATTGGAAGGCCACACTGTGAGTATAGTATGCAGGAAAATTTTGAAGGCATTACACGAGTTTCTAAGCATTCATTCTCATCTTTAGGGGAAGCATTTCCCCTGGGAAGGTGTACAAAAAAAAGACCATCACCATTAGGAGGACTGAGGGAAGCAGGATCTTTAAAAGGGACTCTAAATGACTAGTTGCTTTTCTTCTGTCCCATAGGCATGAGAGTGCCACAGCCTGTGAGATGATTATCTTTTCTTTTGTCAGTGGTGCCTAATACTTTTGCCAGCCTCTCTCTCACCCCTCTTTAGTCGGGTCTACTTCATAACAGAAATTTCATAACATTGAGACCATAACAGCGAAAATTCAAAACACTGAAAGCCCAAAACATTAGGTGTTATAGGTGGAGAGGATGTCATTTACATATGCATTGTAGTTTTCAGTGTTATGAAGAACACTTTCAATGTTCTGAATTTTCAATGTTTTGGGTTTTCAGTGTTTTGGGATTTAGATGATGTTCATCGTGTTACCCTGCTTCAGTCATCACACTTGGGTTATCCTGTCGTCAGGCGGTCCCGCAGTCGGCCGGATTTCCAAAGTCTTGGTCCGACGTCGGTTGCTGTCACCTCATCCCTGACGTCAGTGCGCCAGAGGTACATATATTGCAACCGACGCCATTTTCTTCAGTCTTTCTTGCCGTGCGGTGCCCGAAGCAGAAGCAGTTCGCAAGTGCCGGTCGGCCGACTCCTGAGATTTTCGAATTCGAGTTTCAGACCAAAGTCTTCTATAAAGCTAAGTACCCCATTGGGGAAACTTTTCTTGCCTCAGACCGATGTCAGAAAAAGTTAACAATTGTATTTCTTGTGGGAAGCAAATACCTCGTAAGGATTTTCATTCTTATTGTATACCCTGCCTAGGCCCTGATCACGACGTCACTTCCTGTCGTTTTTGTGCTAGATTTAATAAACGCACTATTAAAAGAAGATTTGATTTCGCACGACACTTTTTTGGCAGAAAATTTAATTATAACATGCCGTCGGAGCTACCGGCATGCACAAAAAACGCAGGGATAAGGATCGACAGCCCAGGCCTAAGCCCGATTCCGAGGCCTCGGTTGATCCGGTCTCCGGTTATCTGTGAGGCTCCGACGCAGCCTCTGACTACCGCAGTTGAGGAACCCGAGACCACTACAGATATATGTACTAGGCCGACACAGCCTTTTACTTCAGGCCCTACCGACGACTTACCTTCCAAAGATGCTGGTACTTCTGAAACACCTTCGTTTTCTGAAGGCGTTTTCAGACCGACTACTCTTACAGTCAAAACGTTTTCAAAATCGAAGACTCCTTCCAAATCTAAAAAAGCTTCACTTCAGTCTCCTGTTCAAGGCCCTATGCCTAAGAAACAGATGCTTAAGATGGCTGAAGATCTGATTACTCTTATCAGGGGTTCCCAGCCTCCTCCTGACAAAAGGCCTAGACAAGAGGAAGAATCTGCTTCCTCTGAACATCTGTCTCTTTCTTTGGATTCCTCTGAAGACCAAGACTATTCCTTCTCTCCTTATGAAGATTCTGATGCTGAGGACTCTATTCCCTCAGCTTCCCCTCCAGAAGATTACTCTTTTGGGGAAACTTTGCACACTATGAGGGAGCATTTTCACTGGGAAGGTCAGGATTACTCTGATTCCAAGAAAAGGCTCAGAGAGTTTCTTTTACTCCCCTAACACAGACCTCTAGCCATCCCTCCTGTTCTGGACATTGTGGATGATGTTTATTTAGAATCCAGTTTCTACCCTGACTCTCTGCCTCCTGCCCCGGCCAAGCCTGACAGATATTACAGAGTACCTGATTCCCATAAATTCCTTTACAAAAGCCCAGTAGCTGACCCAGAGACTATCTCCCAGGGTCCCAAGGGGGCTATGGCTTCCATGGCTAAAAATCCAGTACCTTCTGAAAGGGAGTCAAGAGCACTAGACAGATGGGGGAAAAAGGTTTACACCTCAGCCACTTTAGCTATGAGAGCTCTAAACTGTCAATTTCATATGCTTAAGTATCAACAATTTCTGATCTCTCAGTTAAAACAAAAGATAACAACTCTTCCTCAACAATCTGAATTGAAAGAGGTACAGGATTTGTTGCACGCCACAGAGCAGGTGGGCAAACATACCTTACAATGTGGGTTTGATTCCTTGGAGGCCTCCTGCAGAGCAGCGTTCACTGGATCAGTTATACGTAGGCATGCCTGGTTAAAGGAGCAGAGTCTGCCTGAACATGTTAAAGCAAAACTACTAGATGCTCCCTTGCAGCAGGATGTTCTTTTTGGTGTTAAAGCAGAAGTTGTTTTAAAGAAAATGGAGGATAAGGCAAAATCAATGCAGACAGTCAAAGATTTCCTACAGGTACAACCCCCTCGCTTCAGCAGAAACTGGCCAACCATAAATTAGTCCTTTCCAGCCACTGACCGGCCTCAGAGGGGTAAATACAGGCGCCCAAGGGGCAGAGGACAACCACAAGCTCAGTATAAACCTCGCCAATGGACCGCCCCAACCCAGAAGGGAGGAGAAGACAGGTCTCAAGCCACCAGAAGGGAAACTCAATGACTTGCACCTCAACTGGCCAAACAAAGCTCTTTTGTCAGCCCCCCTGGGGGGAAAACTAGCATTATTTGTAGACAACTGGCACATGGTCACAAAGGACAAATGGGTCCTGGACATAATTTTACGAGGATACAGATTCCACTTCCACACCTTGCCAATAAAAAGAGGAATGCCAAACCTGCCACAAAATCAAAGGGCAGAGGCTCAAAAACAAATTACAGCTCTCATGGCCATGAGAGCCTTTCAAAGGGTACCAACTCAAGAGCAAGGCCCAAGGATCTTACTCAAGACTATTCCTAGTATCCAGGAAGGAAAATGCTTGGAGACCAATTCTGGACCTTTCAATTCTAAACACTTACTTACAAGTTCCCAAATTCAAGATGCTAACACTACAGCAGCTACTTCCCATGTTGGGCAAGGAAGCATGGCTGATAACGTTGGACCTCAAGGAGGCATACCTGCATGTCCCTATCAGACAAAGTTGCAGAAGATACCTCCGTTTCATTGCAGGTTCAACCCATTATCAATTCTCTGCACTGCCCTTTGGCTTATCTACTGCGCCCAGAGTATTCACAAAATGCCTGGCACCAGTAATTGCATACTGCAGACAAAGAGGAATTCAAATATATCCATACCTGGACGACTGCCTCATCCAAGCAGAAAGAAATGACATTCTCATACATCTGGCTTTTGTGAAGCATCTATTAAATTGCCTGGGGTACACAGTAAACGAAAAGAAGTCACAACTAGTACCCTCTCAAAAAATGACTTTCCTGGGTGCCAGCTTGGACACAACGGCCCAGAAGGCTTATCTTATACCAGACAAGCAATTACAACTGACTCAATATTTCAAGACAATGGCAACAAAGACCCAATTAACTGCAAGAAAAATTCTGCAGGCTTTGGGTTTCATGGCATCTTGCATTCTGATAATACCATTTGCAAAACTGCATATGAGGAAATTACAATGGTACCTAAAAAGTGTATGGTCTCAACACAGCCACAGCTTGGACACAGTGATATCTGTCATTCCCTGCCTTCAACAGGAATTTCTCTGGTGGGCACAGGCATGTCACCTCAACAAGGGTCAGCCTTTCACTTTGCCCCCACCCAGGCAAACTATCACAACAGATGCTTCAGACTACGCCTGGGGGGCTCACATTCCAGGGAAATGCATTCAAGGCCTATGGACTGCAGAACAAAGAAAACTGAACATAAACCAAAAAGAGATGCTAGCAGTACAGAAAGCTCTGACAGCCTTCAAGGATCTACTACAGCCTGGACAACTGGCAATAAAGACGGACAACACCACAGTAATGTGGTACATAAACAAACAAGGGGGCACACATTCCTACCCTCTTTGCAAGCAAGCAATGATCTTATGGAACACAGCTCTGACCTACCAAGTCCAGTTACAAGCTCACTTCCTGCCAGGACAGAAAAACACATTGGCAGACGACCTAAGCAGAAAAATCAAAGATCCCCACGAGTGGAAGCTAGACCCACAAATATTTGCAATGATAACTCAAAGATGGGGCCTACCAAATATAGACCTGTTTGCCAGTCCTTAAAACTACCAGCTGACAAAATTTTGTACAAGGACATTCCACCAACAAACATGGAAAGTGGATGCTCTCTCCTTCAGTTGGAAAAACCTGACAGCATATGCCTTTCCTCCATTACCTCTTCTCACAAAGGTTCTTTTGAAGGTCAAAAAGGAGAAACCTCGAGTGATTCTTATAGCCCCAGACTGGCCTCGCCAGCACTGGTACCCACTATTGAAGAATATGGCTCACAACCCACCATGGATATTGCCTCAAATACCTCATTTGCTCACACAGCAAGACAAGCAGATTCTACACAGCCAGATCAAAACCTTAAACCTGGCGGCATGGCAAATCAATTAAGTAGCCAACCAGCCCTTCTTTCTCGAGCAGTACTGGATGTTATTCTAGAAGCCAGGAGGCCAAGCACCAGGAAGGCTTACTCGGACAAATGGAAAAGGTTTTCTGCTTGGAACCAAGCTAAAGGCCTAGATACAACTCAGCCTCATATGCCTCACATTCTGCAGTATTTAGCTGAGATGTTGCATAAAGGACTTTCCTTCTCCTCTATTAAAATCTATGCTTCAGCTATTTCAGCTCACTACGACACGAATCCACCTTTATTTTCAAATCCACTCCTAAGGCAGTTCCTCAGAGGGGCAAAAAACATTAGACCACCTAGAAGGGCTCCTACGCCTACATGGGACCTCAACTTTGTTCTGGAAAAACTAACATTGCCTCCCTTTGAACCAGCTTTTTCTGCAGACCTTCATTTCCTATCCTGGAAGACTGCCTTGCTCCTGGCAATAACTTCTGCTAGGAGAGTTTCAGAATTACAGGCACTTATGGCAGTGGAACCTTTCCTCATTTTTCATCAAGACAGAGTTTCTCTACGAACTAATCCTTCCTTCATGCCTAAGGTGGTTTCCAGCATAGCTTTAAATCAAACCATCCATCTACCCACTTTATTCCCCAATCCACAGAACAAAGGTGAGAGACTCCTACATTCCTTGGACATTCACAGGCAGCTTTGATATTACTTGGATAAAACTAAGGTTTTCAGAAAAACTGACCAGCTCTTTGTTTCCTATGCTACAGCTTCTCAAGGGAAGGCCATTTCCAAGCAAACCATTTCTAAATGGATAGGCCATTGCATATGATTCTGCTATACCCATCATGGGAAACCAGTTCCTGCTACCATTAGGTCCCACTCTACCAGGGCAACAGCTACTTCTACAGCCTTTCTCAGGGGGGTTCCTACCAAGGAAATTTTAGAAGCTGCAACTTGGAGTTTTGTACACACCTTCACCAAACACTATCCCTTACCTCTTTATTCTAAGTCCAGGGCAGGCTTCGCCACTGCAGTTCTGCAGGTGCTCATTGCCTCCTCTAACCTTCTATAATGCCTCCACCCTACCTTAGCTTTGGGACTCAACCCAAGTGTGATGACTGCAGCAGGGTAACACGATGAACATAGTACAGTTTTGTACCTACCATAAATGTAGATGTTCGAGTGTTCACCCTGCTGCAGTCCAGGTTACCCTCCCTCCAACCCCTCTGATTTACTGGCTAAACCTCTGCTATGCCTTACTGATGTATTTGCTTATAGCCTAAGGGGTTTTGTGTCTGTACAGTGTTCTCACGTTTTGGTACTGATTTGGATCACCTTTTTGGGGGCACCTGACATCTGGGGCAAGAAAAACTGAAGAAAATGGCGTTGGTTGCAGTATATGTACCCCTGGCGCACTGACGTCAAGGATGAGGTGACAGCAACCGACGTCGGACCAAGACTTTGGAAATCCGGCCGACTGCGGGACCGCCTGACGACAGGATAACCCAAGTGTGATGACTGCAGCAGGGTGAACACTCGAACATCTACATTTATGGTAGGTACAAAACTGTACTTTTTGGTCTCAATGTTATGAAATTTCAATGTATGAAGTAGACCCCTTTAGTCAAATCTGCAGGCAGCAGCTAGAATGTGGTTAGTATTCCTGAAGTTACACTCGCCTTTGTGTGGAATCAGCAATGCAGTCAGAAAAACAAGGGTGCAGGACCACCAGATTTAGAGCTGCTAGAGCCTAGGACAGATAACTCTGCAGGGTGTGGCAGATTGGCTAGCAAAAAATAAAAGCCTTGACAAGGAATTCTCAACCCCTTGTAGGTCACTTCCCCAGAAACAATGGCACGAGATTCCATGCACTGTGCCCACACCAGAGTGCTCCCAGGACACAAGATCTCAGTAAGACTTGACCAGGATTTTAAGAAATTGGTGTAAAATCTGTTTGCTCAGTGGCAGGTGACTGTGTAAGGTTGCCATTTGCCTTCTGATAAATACACCAAATGAACAATGGGAGCATATCTTAGCAAATATTGTTTCTTCTCCTTGACTTTTTCCTTTATTTCATTATATTAAAATACATTAATTGTCCTTTACTGTGTGACAAAGAGTGTAATGTTAATTTTCTATTTTCAGTGCTGCTCCGGCTTATTTATCAAGCAGGGTATTTATGTCAATGTGCTGTAACAACTGAATAACTTGATAACAGGTTTAATGCATCTCACAGTTCTTTGCATTGCCTTGGTACTGGCAGGCTCAGTCTCAGCCTCGTGTGTGTGTGTGTGTGTGTGTGTGTGTGTGTGTGTGTGTGTGTGTGTGTGTGTGTGTGTGTGTGTGTGTGTATATATATATATATATATATGTGTGTATGTATATATATATATATATATATATATATATATATATATATGCATTGTGTGTTTATGTGTGTGTGTGTGTGTGTGTGTGTGTGTGTATATGTATATATATATATATATATATATATATATATATATATATATATATATATATATATACTGAAATCGGGGATTTTTTTCAAACTGGAGTTTTTTTGTTCGGGGTTTTTATTTAAATATGTTTCCGGGTACTTCTGTGATTAGTTAAACTTTATCTTTCTTTGCACAGTGTCATTTATTGGGCTAAGAAGATGCAGACATGGGATTGCTGTTAGGCAGCCTGCTTTGAATCACCTCAGTATTCAGAGAACACATGCAAAGTTAAGTGGCCCCTCTGAATAGTCATCTCGATTTCAAAAAGAAGCGTCATGAAGTTTTAGTCCAAAATAAATGTGTTCCTTTTGAGTATAATTAATGCAACTTTTCTTTTATATGTTTGGAATGAGGCATTATTCTCCTTGTTTTAAAGAGTTTTAACAAAAGGAAAAGCCACTTTGTTCACAGTAATCCACTGTTGTATTCCTGTAGGTATTTTCCAAGCAGATAGCTAACCAGAGTAGAATGTGCGAATTCTTAAAATCAAGTAATGAAAACACAGAGCAGTCTTTTCTTGAGCCTTAAGTTGTCTGGTTTATTCAAAATAATGAGTGCTTTCATCTGTCATACTTCATCAGATTATGTTCCTTCCGGAAATAAAACATTACAGTTCTAGCTGTTTAAATAACCCTAAACAAGAGGGTGTGGTGGAAAACAGCCCTTACGATTAAGGGTAAGGCTGTGGTTCCTGATTGGTTCCTGATAGTTGGGCCTGCTGGTTGTAGGGGAGGACAAGTTCCTAAATAATATAAGAGCTATGGATTGGCTAATAATAAAGTCAGCTGATTCGGAGGGAGTATAAGTAAGTGTCTAATTAGAATTATACGTTCATAGATTAGTACTAGGCTAACTGCTCTTGTAGGCCATTTTAAGCCTAGTCATTTACCACGTGTCAGATTTAAACCCTGCACTTTGTGTTTGTAAGGTAAACACCTTAACCGTTATGCCAACCTCCCTATGAGTCAAAGACTGGTTAGGCTGTTATTCATCTCCATTTCCTTGTTAAGGAAAAAGATTCATTCACAATGTTATAAAATGAAAACAAATTCCAGGTTAAAAAGGCTTTTTAACGGAATATTTTAGCCTTTGAAAAGCCATTTATTTTTACAGGTTCATGGGAACAACATGTACGTTAGAATCAACATAAACAGTGAATCATGGGTGCCTGCTTTTATGGGGCATCCAGTGTCATCTGTATATCTGAAATTAAAGTGGAGTGAATAAAAAAGTAAAATAGGAGTGCCCATTTTATGGGGCCAGAGTTAGCTAACTGAAAGATCTGTCCAACATTGAAGTAAATGCTTTCACTCCTGAACCGAATTTTTTTCAGATTACTGGAACTAAGCCATTAAAAGGGAAACCTGTATCAATCAGAGAATCAAAAATCAATAATACAGTTTGCCATCAAAAAGACTGTAGTCAATGAGTGTCATTTTTTGTTTAAATTAATAGAAGGTTCTATGGTTAAGTTTTTTGAGTAGAAGGACACTTTGATCAAAAATCCAGTGTTGAAACCTAGATTATTGTATGCATTCATCCTGACTTGCCATTCCACCAGTTTTTATTTTCTGTTTTTAAAGAGTTTTCTGCTGTCAGAAACATGGACACCACCCACACAAGATTTAGCAGTGTTCGCAAAGGGGTGAGGCAGTAAAAATTACGTTCTTTGGCGATGGTATTGAAAGTAAATGATCATGTTAAAGCTAAATTACTGGATGCACCCTTAAACCAAGACCACCTTTTTGGCAACAAAGCAGAGGAAGTCCTCAAAAGGATGAGGAAAAAGCTAAATCTATGCAAACTGTTAAATATTTTCTAAAAATACAGCCTCCCAGATTCAGTAGGCATTGGCCTTCAAAAAACTGGTCCTTTCCAGTGCCTTCCAGGCTTTCACAGTCCAAACCCAGGAACAGCAGACCACCAAGACTTCAGTCTCAGGCTATGCACAGATCTAAGCAGTGGGGGGCTCCCACTTCAGAGCAGGGAGTAGTAAGCCACCCCCCCCATGGAAAAATGGCACAATGACTTAACCATAACCCTTCCAAGCCCTGCTCAACCACTTGCTCCCTTAGGAGGAAAGCTCACCCGCATGCAAAAAACTGGGAACTCATTACTCAGGACAAATGGGTTTTGAACATAGTTTCCCGAGGATACAGATTCCACTTCCACACACTACCAACCCCAAATGGTTGGCCAGACCTCCCCCCAAATCAGTGGGTGGAGCCACAACAGCAGGTTATCTCCCTTCTCAGTATCAGGGCTATTCAACCTGTCCCAGCAGATCTAAGAGAACAAGGTTTTTATTCAAGACTGTTTCTGGTACCCAGCAAAGAAAACTCGTGGCATCCTATCCTGAACCTCTATTCTCAACACCTTTCTGGTGGTTCCAAAATTCTAAATGCTAACTCTTCAACAGCTTCTTCCTATGCTAGCCAAGGATGCCTGGTTGATAACCCTAGACTTAAAGGAAGCTTACCTGCACATCCCAATAAGAATCCTGCAGACAATACCTATGTTTCAGGGCGGGCTCCATGCACTTTCAGTTCTCTGCACTTCCCTTTGGCTTATCTACTGCGCTGAGGGTGTTCTCAAGGTGTCTAGCTCCAGCCATTGTATTTTGTAGCCAGAGAAATATTCAAATTTGCCCATACCTGGACGATTGTCTGATTAATGCAGAAACCCAGGACGTGCTATTACAACACCTGGCATTTGTAAAGAAACTTCTATCCTCTCTGGGGTACACCATCAATGAAAAGAAATCTCACCTAGTACCCTGACAACAGATTGTATTCCTGGGAGCAAGCTTGAACACAACTTCCCAGATGGCATTCCTCACGCCGGAGAAACAAGTTTATTTGACAACCTACTTCAAACTATTGGCCACAAAAACCCAGCTATCTGCAAGAAAAATACTGCAAGCCCTGAGGTTCATGGCCTCTTGCATTCTGCTAATTCCATATGCAAGACTGCATATGAGGAAACTCCATTGGTATCTAAGAAGTTTATGGTGTCAGCATTCTCAGGACCTGGAAACAATGATTCCTATCATTCCTTGTCTAAGGACAGAGTTCCTTTGGTGGGCAGAGGCCTTCCACCACAAAGGACTCCCTTTCACTCTACCCCCTGCCGTCCAAACCCTAACAACAGATGTATCAGACTATGCATGGGGGGCTCACAGGGCAGGGCAGTGCATTCAGGACAAATGGAACCCGAGACAGATGCACCTGCATATCAACCAAAAAGAAATGTTAGCTGTACAGAATGCTCTGACAGCTTTCAAAGACCTTATTCTCCCAGGACAACTATTGGTAAAGACAGACAACACCACAGTTATGTGATACATAAACAGGCAGGGGGGAACCCACTCCTACCCTCTCTGCAGACTAGCCATGGCTCTGTGGAGCACAGCCTTCAGCTACCAAGTACACCTACAAGCTCAATTCCTGCCTGGCAAACTAAATTCACTGGCAGACGACTTGAGCAGAAATCTCATGGACCCACACGAATGTAAACTAGAACCCAAAATATTCAACCTCTTTTGGAACAAATGGGGGACCCCAGAGACCTGTTTTCCTCCCCTCAGAACTACCAATTGAACAAATTTTGCACCAGAACTCCCCACAGTCAAGCTTGGAAAGTGGATGCCCTGTCCTTTACCTGGGAAAGCCTTTCAGTTTATGCCTTTCCCCCTCTGCCTCTTCTCTCAAGGGTTCTACTAAAGATCAGACAGGGCAAGCCAAGAACAATACTGATTGCACCAGACTGCCCACGCCAACACTGGTACCCCCTCTTGCACAGTCTGACACTACTACAACCATGGCACCTGCCTCAGACCCCTTCCCTGCTGTCCCAGCAGACAGGCCAGATTCTGCACCCTCAGCTTCAAACCCTGAACCTTGCAGCCTGGCTAATTCCATAAGCTCTCCTCTAGCAACCCTCAGTAAGCAGGTGTGGGATGTCATTCTGGAGGCAAGGAGGCCTAGCACCAGAAAATCCTATGCTGAAAAGTAGAAAAGATACTGCTCCTGGAGTCAGGCTCAGGGGATGGCCACTATGGTGCCCAGCCTACGTCATATTCTGGAGTACTTAACAGAAATGCTCCACAAGGGCCTATCTTTCTCGCCGATTAAGATTTGTGCTTCTGCCATTTCAACGCATTATAATACTGGGCCACCCCCTTCTCTCACACCTTGCTAAAACGATTCCTTAGAGGGGCCAGAAATTTAAGACCCCCCCCCCCAGGAGAGCTCCCACTCCAGCCTGGGACCTTAACTTTGTATTGGAAAAGCTCCCCCCCCCCCTTGAGCCTGCTGCAACAGCAGAGTTGAAATTCCTTTCTTGGAAAACAGCCTTACTTCTAGCCATCACTTCAGCAAGAAGAGTGTCGGAATTACAGGCCCTCATGGCAGTGGAATCCTTCATTATCTTCCATATGGACAGGGTTTCCCTCAGAACTAATCCTTCCTTTATGCCCAAGGTGGTGTCTAGTGTGGCCCTAAACCAGTCCATTCATTTGCCTGCTTTTTTTCCCTAATCCACAAAACAAAGGGGAATGGATACTGCGCTCTCTGGACATGCACAGACAACTTGGATTATATTTGGACAGGACTAAGCTTCTCAGAAAATCTGACCAGCTGCTAGTTGGCTTTGTTGCAGGGGTAGAGGGGAAGGCCATTTCAAAGCAAACCATTTCCAAATGGATAGCCCATTGCATTCATTTCTGCTACACGCACCATGGAAAACCTACCCAACAGGGGATAAGATCACATTCCACCAGGGCTGCATCTACCTCTACGGCATTTCTCAGAGGAGTTCCTACCAGGGACATCCTGGAAGCTGCTACCTGGGGCTCTGTACATACCTTCACCAAGCATTACCATCTGCCTATCTTTTCTAAATCCAGAGCTGGATTTGCCACAGCAGTCTTTCAGGGCTTAATAGCTAGCCCTAATGCTCTTTAACTACCTCCTACCTTCCTTAGCTTTGGGAATCAACCCAAATGTGATGACTGCAACAGTGAAACACGAAGAACATAGTACAGTTGTGTACACTTACCATAAATGTAGATGTTTGAGTGTATTCAGTGTTGTAGTCCTGGTTACCCTCCCTCCAGCCCCCTGACTTCTCTTGGCTCTACCTTTCCTTCTTATTTGGCATATATTATATCATGTGTATTGGCTTTTTGCTGGGGGTGTTCCATACCATGTAATTGCTTCCTATTGTAGGGGCACCTGACATCTGGGGCAAAAAAAACTGATGTAATGGCGTCGGCTACATGTTTTATATACCCCTGATGACCTGACGTCATGGAAGAACCAACAGCGTCCGACACAGAAATCCGAAGACTCTGGTATTCAGGCCGGCTGAGGGATACCTCCAGGCAGATAACCCAAATGTGATGACTGCAACAGTGAATACACTCGAACATCTACATTTATGGTTAGTGTACACAACTGTACTAGCATAAAAATGAGCCACTATGTAGCTTTCCGTAATCATGCTTGTCGTAAAAGACGAGTCTAGATTAAATAAAGAACAGAAACAAGTTTTGTTATTAGATCTTTGAGATCTAACAATAAATTCAGCTTGATTTCAAAGGCTAAATAAATAAAGTATTTTTTCATTGCATCATAGTAAAACTGAAAGGGAAAGATATGAATGAAGTAAGTAAATGATGTCACACACGGCAAGAGACAGTAAATATAATTGAAAAAATGTGCAAATTTTACAGTAAGCAAAGACATGTCAAGAGTGTTATAAAAATAAGTGGAGACATCTCTTACATAACTATGGGCGTAGCTGCTGCTACAAGTAAAATTAAAAACTCGCATTCTCTGAGGTCTGTCTGGCTTCATGGAGTAATGGGATAAAGCTGTGATTATGACCTGAATATCCCGAGTTTGATTAGTTGCTTGAGTACTGGAGGAACAGAACAGGGTGGGTAAGAGCATCTGATGCTGACTTGCCCATCTTGGAAGGAGGGTAAGAGGGTGTACTAGCAGCATGCCTGGATCACATACTACACTAGTGATATCAAAATCTATGACAAGAAAGGCAAACGCCAAGACAGCTGGATGAGCACTGAAGAGTATGTAACTAGTTAAATGGGGCAGCTCCCTCATGGTGTTAAGTGTGTCCACCTAGAGTATGTAGCCTGATACACTGGGAATCGTAAGGGTTTTTCAGAAAAGCCCTGTTCGTGAGCAGCATACATAATGCCACAGGTGACCTGTCTCTTCTCCACCTTTTACCGTCTTAAATCCCAAATCATGTTCCCGCCCCTACTGCACCTTTAATTGGCTGATGGCCCTAATGGAAAGGTATGGAAGGCAGTATGAGGCATAGGGGATGAGGGAAATAAAAGGGGCTTCTAGCAGTGATAGTGAAGCTGCAGCACCACAGGACCAAAAAAGGTTCCTTGGAGTTGGTTAACATGCACATTGGTTTCCTATACACAATCAAAGAAAGCCTAATTTGACAATATTAATCAGGTTAACCAAAATGTTATCATATGGACACTTTCCTGTGGTTTTGTGATGGGTTTTTGCATTACCAGTCCACAAAAGAGGGAGGGTTCACAACAGACCCAAACACTTAGTCTCCTCAGTCTGATTAGTGTTCTGTGCACATGTACAAAGAGAATCATAATGAAGCTCATCCAGCATGATACATGGTAAGTGCTTGTGTTAGTTGTGGAACAGGCCGAGTTTTGAAGGGGAGATCTTGCCTTTTGAATATTGTTGAATCTTCGAAGAAGTAACAGCAACACTTGAGGATTGAATGATGTCTCTTCATCTTGTCCTTGGTAAGACATTTGACACTGTTCTACATATGGAAGTAATTCACAAATTTAATGTATTAAGTGGCAGTTTATACATAATTCAGGGAGTCAAATATTTGTTAAACAACAGAATACAGCAGGCAGAGAGGGAGTCATGTCAAGAACAGAGCAGAAGAGATGGCTGTCCCAGGCACAAGCCATTATGGGTCTCATCCAGTGGCTTTGCCAAGGTGCCGATTACTCCCTATGTGGATGCATATGTCTCAGCTGTCCAGATTTTTCCACAACTTTTCTGAGGTTTCTGTCATGCTAAGCTTCACCATTACTTCCTACTAGTATGTTGTCTACTATGTTAGCACAAGGATACCCAGAAAAAAGTTGCTCCATTGCACATTGAAAGACTTCACTTGAAGAATGTATCCCAAATGACATTCTCAGAAATCTCTACCTGCCAAATGGTGTACTGAACGTAGTGAGCAATGATGATTTCTTGTCAAGCTGAATTTGCCAGAGTGAACTCTTTGCATCTAAGATAGAAAAAACAGTGGCATTTGGCATAAGAGCTGCAACTTCTTTGGCTGTGCACATTGGATGATGAGGTCTTTTTAGTGCATTGTTTAAATCTCTTGGATTAATACATATACTTATATAATCTGAGCTTTTCTTATGAGCTACCACCATGGAAGATACCCATTCCATTGGTTCCACAACTGGACAAATCACATCTTCTCGCACCATTTTATATCTAGCTCAGCTTTGCCTCTGTCCTGCATGGCTATTGGAAGTTTTTGAGCCGACCTAATAACTGGACTGACATCTGGATCTAACTTCATGGAGTACACAACTGGAAGCTTCCCTAGTTTGTCTTTGAAAAGATCAGCATAGGTAGAAAAAATGTACTGTGTGAAAATAGAGTAGTGGTCTTTCAAGCTGATTGGGTTGGGAGGGTGGCCTAACGGTTAAGGTGTTTGCCTTACAAACACAAGGTGCAGGGTTTGAGTCTCACAAGGGATAATTGGCTAGGCATAAAATGGCTCACAATGGCAGTTAGCTTAGTACTAATCTATGAACCAATGTGATGGACTTCCTTAGTAAATGAAAGTAGTCCCATTTTCAAACTGTGTCTGAGCCCTAATAATGACTGGACATGCCTCTTGACCACATAGAATAATAAGTTGTAACTTCTCCCAGCAGAGTAACATGAAAGCACTACTGAACCTTCAGTTTGACCTTCTATACCTACATAAGTAACACACTTCACACTCCTTGCCAAATCAAGCCTTTCACCAAGACACACTTTAGCAAATGTTTCTGCTGACATAACATTGCACTTGGAACCTGTGTTAACTTAGAGATCTGTGGGTTTGCCATTTATCCAAACAGTACAAAATACTTAATTATTTGCCCTTAAATCTACTACATTGACAGTTTCATGAAGCACTGACACACCATCAACATAAAGAGTAGGGTTGCAGCTCCCTAACTGATCAACTTGTTTCTTAAAATGTTCCCTTTTAATACAAGCGTGTTCCTTTTGATTTACAAAACCGTTTAAAATTATTCCATTTATTGCATTTGTGGCACTGTTGACCAAAAGCTAAACATTTCTCCCTTTTAGATTCATGATTTCCACCACAATTCTGACAGTTGGCAATGAAACTAGGTTGGGGCCCATGCTTTGAGTTTGCTGACTGACTCACTCTTTGGCTTCACTGAGACTGTGCAAAATCTGGAATTTGCTGGAAAGCTCTGGGATTTACCAGTGGGTGCTGCAAGGGGCTACAGTTGCTGCCATGTGCTTGGGTATGTTTCTTCTAATCACGTGCTGCATACTGTCAACATGAGCTTTGTCACTGTGCCTTCTAGAGCTACTCTTATTTGTAAGCATATTTGTGTGCTTTTCTGTGAGCTTGTATATCTGACAAATCTCAATGGCCTTATTCAAAGTTAAATTACTGTCACAAAGCAAAATATTTCTCACAGCATCATCTTTAATGCCACACGTGGATCTGTCCTTTATCATCTCATCCCTTAAATCACCATATCTGCATATTTTATCTTTGTGTCACAAGTCAGTTATATATGCTGCAAAGGTTTCACCAAGCTTTTGGATTCCTTGTGTAAAATAAGTTACTTTCTGTTGTAATGTCTGTCTGAGAGTTGCACATTTCTCTAAATTTATGTTTTAAGCACTCGGGATCCTTCCTTGACTCGGCCGGTACAACAATAGGGTGATTTTCCCCCTCTCCTGCATAGACAGTAGGTGCATACACATACTCCCTTTCATTAGCTTCTGACTTAGCTAAATTAAGCAGAATAAATGCCATTGTACCATCATCTTTATCAGAAAATGCAGCCTGTATGAAAATGTCATACTTTTGCTCAAACACTCTGCAGTTCTCTGCAATATTATGGTCAAATACAAGTGCACTGGGTTTTCAAAATCCATCTGCCATGCCCACAAAGTATGCACCAGCAAACTGAAAATATGGCCCTTGTAATTATGTATGAACAACTGTTCTTTGAGCTTGTATTAACATTGATATGCACAATAAGCTCTCTGAAATACTGTACTTTGCGAAATATGCCCTGAAATGGCTGTATCTTGTGAAATAACTTTACTGAAATGCTGTACAAATATGCGAACACTTATAGACTTCTAATAACTTGGATATCTTTAAAGGAGAACTGCACCCACCGACTCGAAGAACATGTTTATGTCATCATTGTTTGGTGTTTTCTACATTTTAACACCACTCTGGGACTATTTACAGGTTTTTAAATATTTTATACGTAATTTCTGAGTCTGACCACATGGGGTCCAGCATCTTGAAGTAATTCTGATTGTTTAGTCTGCCTCAAAGTATCCCACAATTCAGTGTTTGTCTGTAAAAAAAATGACATCATGCAGGCCTCTTTCTTCCTAAATTTCCTGTCACTGCATTGATTTTACATGCATACACTGCTGTCTTTCAGTCAGTCAGTCAGTTTCAAGTAGCATTTCATGCCGTTCAGTGATTACATAAAACACAAACAGTGCAAATGCCACAGAACAGACTTTCAAAGTGCTTTTTACTGCTGCTTTTTAGATTGCCTAAATTACAGTCTTTTGTAAAGCCTGAATTGTATTACTTTGACTAGTCTCCCATCCCCCTTTACACCTAACTTCCCTAGCTGTCAAAGTGCTACAGCAGGAGGCTTGACTCGTGCTGTTTCCTTGTTCTAGCCTTTACTTTCTGTATAGGTGGGGAAGAACCAGGGAGCTGTGACATCATAGCATGGGTGGGTTTTTAGAATGGTCGTGATGATGTCAGTTTGGGTGGGAATTGACCAGAAAACTACCTGTATTCATTGACCTTGATTACATCAATGAATTGAAGACTGCAGCAAGCTTTTTCAGGGCGGGATTAAAGTGTTTTGAAAGTGAAACCACCACAGTACAGTAAGGTACTGTTCTAGTGGAGAGAAACAGTCGATTTAAAATATTTTAAATGCTGTATTGTTGTTTATTCATAGCATGGACAGTAAGTAGGGAGAAAAGGGACAGAGAAGGTGAGCATTTAATAATAGAATCCCATTGTTGTCCATTAATTAATATGAAAAATACATACTTAGCAAAAATGCGGTCATTTCCTCTTATTTTATGCAATTCAGACTTTATTTCAAACGTTTTCCATAGTAGTTCAAATATTTTTATCAGTATCGGATATATTGGTTTATTCGACTATCATTCAGAGCATTCTGTATGCCTCGTTTCATATTTTCGAGTAAGAAATAGTTTTGAGCAAGTTTTAATGTCTGAAATTCGTTTCTGACCTGTTTTGCGAATTACGCATGTAGTAGGGATAATTCACTCCCCTATATTCCTCCAATGCCAACCGGGTGCCCCTCGGATTTAAGTGGAAGAAACTGGAACTCTTTCTGGCAGCGAATCATTTTGGCCATTCTTCTTCTAAACTCATGTCCCTTTAGACATGCCACTTCTGACACCGTGTTGCTCGTCCCTATCTGACATAGATGACAAGCAGGCAGGATATTTTGTTTAGAAGCTTTAATACATAGAAACACATCAGGATGGATAGCAGCATCATAAAATATAAATGAATTGGTTAATAGACAGTCCTTACATACATAGTTGGGTGGCACGATGCCAGGGTAATCCTATGGGCTAGGCTTGTAAAGGCTCCAGGGCCATTAGCGTAGAACACACCTATGAACATACATGCTTACACCTCAACAGCTTGCTATAAAATGGCAGTCAGACTTGCAAGTGCTCAGTATTTATACACTTGTGCAAGCCCTTGGATAGCTTCTTAAAGATGCATGCACACACACTGATCTACAGTCTATTTCTCATAAAATTGTGGTTTGCTGGTAAATCACTGACAAATCATTGAGGACTGAAGTCCGAAAATAATAGTAGACATTTAAGTTTCAGATTTCGTATCCTTCAGAAAATTCTTGGTAAATTTGTAAGAGGAGTATTTTAAAAAATGTCCCTATTTTCGGGCCTTTGTCCACCCATTATTTTTGGCTTTATCCAGATCTCTTGTTCTAAGAGGTTGAGAGCTATGGGTGGATGTCCAAGCATTCTTTGTTTGCATTTACACAGCCATGATTGCAGTTTCATGGTAAATTAAATGACAGTTGGTTCATAGTAGTTCTTTTCCTTGTTCTCACACTAAAAATTTAAAAAAGCAACAGTATATTCATTTATACATGGTAGCAAAAGGGCAGCTGTTTGCCATATTATATGAATGAAAATGACTTCAGTTTGTGAACAGATTAAACAGGACAGACAAGGTATGGAGACTACTTGCATGACACTTTCCCCTCTCCGGTTGAAGAACTTTTTTGTTGTCAACTTTAGTTGGCGGGGGGAGCATATAACATAGGCCTATGATTGATCTAGCTACACCTTTGACAACAGGTCAGGGTAGGGGTGTGGTATCTGGCTGTTCCAGTGGAGGTTACAATTAGTGTTTGACAGCATTTTGTCCTTGAGACACATCTTTTTGGACTGCTCTTTCTAGATGTAAAATTGGGGAATGTTCTTATTGTCTTTTATTTTTCCAGTCTTTTTCTCCTTGAGCTTTTCTTCTTGGTATTCTTACAGTTGTCTATATCCAGTTAGACATTTCCTGCAAATAGATGTAAATAAATAGGTTTTGGATCATTTTGCTCCTTCTGTTAAGGACTGAGGGCCCTTATTGGATTCCTTTGAAGGGTGACTACATTCTGGAAACTCCCTAGCTGTGAGATCTTCAGGTATTTTCATGTTATGCCTACCTATCAAAATTATGTCACAGAGCAGCATTTTTGGCACACTTTCAGTTTAGAGAAGTCTGTGATTCTTAAGCTGTCAGGCAGTACATCTGAATTGTCTCAACATATTTACAGATGTGTGTGAACCTGAGAAACATGATAACTTGTGGTAGTGTTGTATATCCTGTTTGTATGGTTGTGTTTACTAAAGGGTGGGTCATGAAAGAGAAGTACTGAGCAGGTAGACAAACCAGGGACAGGCCAGTCTCCATAACAACCAAAAGGGAGCAGCTGCCTCTGGATGTATATGATGGCCACTCCATCTTGAGGAAGTCAGATTCTGGACTTCTGGATATAGAGAGGATTCAGAAGAAGTCTCCTGTGAGTTATATGTGAAGGACAAAAACATCCGGAAGGTGTCCCTGAGAACTGGAAAGGGAGCAGGAGCTGCTGTTCTGTAAATAGAAACTAATGGGATGGTTCTTGTTTGTAGAGTAAAAAGTGTCCTAAAAGGGAAAAGACTGAAATTTTTAAGTACTGTTTTGAGTAATGGCTAGCTTTTAGAAAAAAAAATATTTATTTCATTTATTTAACATTTATTGACCGGGAAAGTCTGAGTAGGACAGAGCCTGTTTTCAGAGGAAGCCTGGGGAGAAATGCTGCAGATGCATGTCTTTGGATTGTGGGAGGAAACCGAAGTACACAGAGGAAACCCATACGAATGCATGGAAGACATGCAGACTTGGCACAGAAGGCACCCCAGCCGAGAATCGAACAGGAGAACTTCTTGCTGTGAGGTGACAACGTTAACCGGTGCACCACTGCACCGCCCAAGAACAAAAACACATCATATTCTAAAATACTGAACCTCTTCAACTGAACCTTGGAAAAGAACCAACAGTTACATAAATTACTGTTTATTTTATGTTACTCCTGATTTTGGTTTCATTGTAAATAAACCTGTATTTGAACACTAAAAATCTAGTTACAAAGGCTGTTTTTATTACTATAAGCACTGCTAGCTGCTACACATGCTGCTGCCTTTTGGTCTTCTTTTACGTCTGTTGTTACTAGTGTGGTGAGGAAAAACACGCTTGGTCCACTGGATAAACTTGTCCAGAAAAAGACTGTGAATAAAATTAGAAGTCGTTCTTTTTGGCTGAACTCCTCTCACCGTGTGTATGATTTAAAGAATAACAAAAGGAAATCGGTGAAATGATCATGTTTCAGCAGATTCTTTGCCTACGTTTAAAGGGAAAAAAGTTTCCTTTTTACAAACACAATCCTTTATCATCTTCATCTGTTTAGGGCAGGCATGGGCAAACTACGGCCCGGGGGCCACATGCGGCCCGTTAAACGTTTTGATTCGGCCCGCCAAACTTGAAAAAATGTAATAAATTAACCTTGTTAATGTTTTATTTCCCCTGCAATTCTGATGTTTCCTCACTAGATGGCGCACTCTAGATATATTGGCTTTGTTGAGGTGAAGCGTAGGCCTATTACTCCACGTTTGCACTTTACCCTTTGACCCATCGCCCCTCTATGAAGATGAGCGGACCCAAGAAAAGGAAAGTGGACAGAGAATGTCGAGTGTTCAATAAGGAGTGTTGGCTTTGTTCGGCTCTACCTTCGTGTGTGAACAGACCTTCAGCGTCATGATCATCAACAAAGCCAGCCACAGATCCAAGTTAACAGACCTACACCTCAGATCCATCCTGAGAATCGCCACAACAAAACTAACTCCAGACTTTGATGCGCTGGCTAAAAAAGGAGACCAACAACACTGCTCCCATTAAAATGTGTGTGTCTCCGTGATACGCACGTTGTTAAAATAGTGCACGCAGATCAAATATAACGCTTCACAGACTGACTTGCTGCAACTGTTTCGTCCTTGCACTGGTCGTTGTTGACTTTTGGCACCGGGGAAACAAATTGAATAAAAGGAACAGGACAAGTACATCTGCATCTCCTACCGTTTTTGAAAAAAAAGACAGTCAGGAGGAGAGTGATGGTGATATCCTGAAGGATAACAGAACTTTCAGTGCTTTAAAATAAAATGGTCATTTATTTGATTTTCAGTGTTTAAAGACTCATTTCGAAGTCAGAGATTTTATTGTAATGCTTTTCTTCATTTTCATTGGAAATTAAAGCACATGTTTTCTCCATATCCCAAGATGTGTATTTTTCCCCCAATGAGGTGATGTTTTCAAAGCATGCCATCTATCTGCTCCTGTTCCGGCCCCTTTGTCAAATGTTAGAACTCAATGTGGCCCACGAATCAAAAAGTTTGCCCACCCCTGGTTTAGGGTTTAACTTTCCCAAGTCAGCTCATTTGGGGGGAATTGTTTTTCTTATCTAGTTGTGTCCTTTTTAATTCCCTTGTTCCAACTGACCATTGCCACTTTTTCGTTCTCCAGGTCTACTTATTGTATTGTCATACATGAAAGGTGAGAACATTTTTGCCTATGTATTACTTTCAGTGGACTCCAGAGGAGTCATTTTTCCATAGAGGAAGTTTGTGAATGTGCTCTAACCTCCTTCCTCCTAATTCCCCAAGGCAGCTGTTCAGGGCAGCTGCAATACTAGTCCCAAATATAGCTTCTTCATTATATGCACATCACAGCTATAGTTTACACTGCTTGGCATGCACACACTAGACATGATCAAATTGCTGCTTTGACACCCAGTCTTTGTTGGGTGTTGTGTAGTACTGAGAGCCACTGCCCCCTCTCCACCACAGTGAATGAATGACACCAGTTGCTCCTTGTACCCTCCCCAGCTGGCTGCTCCTATACCTGAGTCACTAACTGATCTCAGGCCATCTAGGCTGCACTTTATTCCTCTGTGCTTCAAAGATGACAGAGTCACTTTTCTAACTTTATTGATGAATTGTGACATCTAAAATGGCAGCATCTTGTGTACATTCCTTCACCTTCTGACAACAAAATGGTCACTAAATGATCTTTTACGTCTTTCTGTTCTATGTCCTTCGGAAGAGACTTCATCCTATGTCCCTTTATCTTGCTCACTCTCTACTTTACACAACAAACCCTATTGCTGTTGGAAACAAAATTTCACAGATTCTGAATAAGTGGGAAGGTATTTTGGCCAATGTATGACTATAAGAGGCATTTTGTAGATGAGTTGCACAGTGGTCATTTTGTTGTGACTTCCACCACAACCTCTTTTTCAGAATATCCAGATGACTTACCAGGGCAAGTCCGTTTTTTGGAATGTATTAAAAAAGCAATAGATAAAGAGTTCCTTCACAACATAAGGCAACAAATGATTCTCCTACCAAAGAAAAAAAAAGTGAAGAGGTGTTGATGTTTTGGAACTTTCTTCCCCAAAGAACTCATATGGTTACATTGAATTTGGTTTATACTTATTGGCACATTTCAGTAGTCAAACTCTACAGGGTGGGTCCTCAGTTTCCTGCTTTAGGATAATAATAATGTCTAGTTTCCAGTCCTTTCCACAGGCCTTGCATCAGCTCTCCAGGGTTTTCTCCATGTGTCTTGATACCACATTAGTGGCTTTGTTTAAAAAGGATTCACTTCTACCCCTGCTTTTGTGACTTTGTCACTCATTTACATCCCAGAAAAATAGTTATTAGACCAGTTAGCCGTAGTATTTTCCATTCTGAGTTTGCCTTTGTTCGTTGAACTACACTGTGATGCAAAATGTCAGCATGGTCATTTCTGATTCTTTTTAATGCCATATCATAAAGCATTGTGATGGTTCAGAGTGTCAGGCTGTATGGCATGAATGTGGTATGGCATTCATGGATCAGAGAGCCTAACTCATCCAGTTATTCTTAGGCTTGGCTAGACTTCTTAATGTTCTAGAGGACTGCATGCCTAGTATATATTTATGAACCCATTTGATGAAGTTCCAGTGTTATATAAGGAGAATTTGGAAACATTTAGAGGATGTCCTGGCTCAAGTGCTTTCATTGGTTCTGGTACCTGCTAGAGAGGTCAGCTAGTAGGTGACCACCACCTAAATAAACTCTTGCAAACCCTTAACCTCCTTCCTCACCAATCTTAAATTTTGATTGAGGATGTTTCTTATGTAGGATGAGGAGTGCATGTGTAATCTTGGTTGGTTAAAGGGACACAGTTCTCATCTCAGGTAAAGCTGAATATCAGACTAAAGGATATGCTGGGTGTAATTTTTGAAACCAAACCTTTCAGTAAAGTGTTTTTACTCTGTGGTTTTCCTGACAGTAGTTGACAACATGACTGTAATATGTTACCTACATAAACAATGCAGTATGGGATCTTAGTTGCTTTGTAGGTTGTGTATGCACCTTTGGGAGTTTGGCCCTGCCTTTCATCCTACAGTTTTGTATCTTCTCTACAATTTGCGGCAGATTGGCTAAGCTGCAGTGTACATATGGATGATGAGTGGAAATTTGACATAGTGGACCCTGTCTTGTTGAGGTAGAGTGGCAGATGGAGGGGAATCTCTCTGCATCTCACATGAATGCTCAACATCTGAGGGTTGTGGGCAAGACAGTGAAGTACTCTGTTGATAAAGTGACAAGGGAAGCTTACTATTCGTTTCTTTCTCTACATACATATGGTCCTTCTAAAAGCAAGAAGGGCAGTTCTACCAAGGCAGCTTTGGTTCTCAGAGTATGAATCTGTTTCTTTGTCTCCTGCTCAGGAGGACTTTCTTGTTCAGTACAGGGGGGACAGTTTTACAACCTCTCCAGCTCTGTCTTTTGTTCTAAAAATGGAACTTGAAACCGATTCTTATAAGATATCTGTTTTTGTCATGTAGCAAAACACTTATAGAAGGTAAGAAGATATACTGTCAGGAAATCTTAACTTCTCTTAGTGGAAGACATTTTCTTTCTGGTGTGCGAAGACAGTTTACTTTCATTACAGTAGAACATCCTAATATTTTAGAAAGCCGGTGTTATTTGCTTAGTGTAGGATTTATGACTGGTTTGACAGAGGTGATTCCTTTGGCTTTGTATTTCCCAGGTAGAATGATTTTGTAGGAATGTTTTACTTCATTCCTCTAGGATGTTGTGTTTTGCCTTCTAGGATTTGTTTTTACTAAGAATTGTATAGCCCAATTTTGAGCATGCTTATCTGTGGCCTTGAGATTTTCTTTAGAAGACTAACAATTGTTTCAGCTAAGAGAGCTTGTGATCTCCAGGTTTTCATGATTTTTGTACTTTATAATACTCTTCCAGAAGGATAAGTGTGACCTTTCTGCTAACTCTTCGTTTATCCCTAAAGTTATTCAAGACATTGCTTTAAATCAGAAAACTGAACTCCCATCCTTGTATCCTCATCCTGGTGAATTCATCTTGTACCACATGGATTGTAGTTGCCAGTACTTTGGCCACATTACTAAAACTAAAAAATTTAGGAAGTTGTGATCAGGTTGTATCTTGTCCTCTCTGTAGTCTGGGTGCACTGTTGAGAAAAAAACATTTTATATTGGAATGTGTGCTGTATTCTTTTTTGAAATGATTTGGTTGGGTAAGCCTTGCAGAGACATGTGAAATAACATTCCATGAGAGGCACTGCTGTATCTTTGCTTTTCTTTTTAGGAACATTAATTTGAAGCAGCAGCTCCTTTATTGTGTGCATGCGTCAACCATTACAAACTGAATGGCATATCCATGGCTTGAGGAAGCTGTGCTACTGCTGTCATGCAAGGGATGTTGTGTGGGGCTTACATTTGGTTTCTTGATTCATAACTTGATTTTGTAATTGTGGTATGTAAGTAACCTAGGACCTGAAAAATGAGTGATGTAATACAGTTGTGTTAGGCACTCACAGTAACAGAACTTGACTGAATCTTTTTTGTGTTGTCATAGTATTTACTTCCTTCATTATCCCTCTCATTGTTGCTAGATCTTTCCATAATTATTAATTATTTTTGGGAGGGGGGGTCTTTCTGCACAGTTGTGAGTTGTTTGTATTTGACTAAGGTTTGCTGATGAGTTATCTTTTACAGCCTTGGTGAGCTAGTTGCATTGTTAACTATAGTTAAACAAATGGTTATTGTGTTTGTGACATCTAACCACCTTCACTAGTGGTTTTGAATATGTGGTGCACAAGTAAAGTCAAGTAGTATGCCATATGGATGGAAGTATTCCTTCCTGAAGACTCCTCTGTGTTACACTGAGGTTGAAGTTGATGGCATAGTTTGACCTTTGCAGAACAATGTCGACCTGGATCATGACTTGGGAGGTCCATCTTTAAATTATCATTCTGTAACCGTTAATTTATTCAGAGTCACAGCTTTCTAAATAAGTTATACTGTTTTTAGGCTCATCTAAACTTACTTGCAGAACAGTGATTGACGGTATGCTTGGGCAACCAGGGATAGGAATCTACTGCTATGCATATTCCAAAGTGGAGAACTGTGCCTCTTAAAGGGACTCTCCAAATGAATTATAAGTAACTATAGAGGACACAAAAATGGTGCAGCGGTAGCATTGTCGCCTCACAGTAAGAAGTTCTCCCGTTCGATTCTCGGCTGGAGCTTCTTCTGTGTGAAGTCTGCATGTCCTCCCCGCGATCGAGTGGCATTCAAAAGACATGCGTGAATGGGTGTGCCTTCGTTGAAGGTTGGGCGTTGGGCTGGCACCTCGGCACCATAAAAAAATCGACTGCCAATCATTAGCGGACCGGAGTTCTGCTGTGGCGACCCCTAACCGGGAAAAGCGGAAAGAAAAACACCAACATAGAGGACACAAAAATGATCCAATTATCTACTGTTAAAGAGAGTATTTCTGACAAATGTACTGTTTTTGAAATGCTTAACTGCACTAATAAAGTATAAAAGAGAAGCGCAGTAGAAGAAACAAATTAGTGCTTGGGAAAAGAAGACTAAACCCATACAATTAGTGCCTGGGGAAAAATTAGACTAAATCCATGGTCAAGTATGGTATGCTGTGTCACTGAATGCAGAACACTGTGACCAAACAAGATGGGTCATGCAGTCATTTGCCCGCATTTTGTTTATTTTTTCCTTAGTGTTTTTTATCCTGGAAAGACTTCCCTGAATGGTGAAAAGAAAAAAAATGAAGAACTAATTGTGACAGCATCAGTAAAGCTTGTGATACTTAATTGTGTAAGGTCAAAAACAAGTTCAGCTATTTGAAGGCCATCAGTGGAGACAGATGTGCAGTTCAAGGGTATAATTCATAGTATTAATTTATTTTATACAGTGACTGTACTTATGACTGAGGGCATGAGTGTATCCAGCCAGCAGTGAAACACGATTTGAAGTGTATGAAGTGAGGGGGTTCCTCATCTTGCTTTGACACCCTTATAAATTTGCAAACAAACAAGAAAAAAAAACTATTCATTAATTACAGCATCCCTATGTCAATGTTGTCTGCATTGTCAGGGTTGATTTAAAAATATCTCCAAATTGTTTAGTGGCTAACAGACAAACACTGGACAAACACAAGGGAGTAAAATGGTTAAGGTGAGTGCTACATTAGTCCATTAAAGAATAAATAACTGAAATCTCCTCACCCTCATTAATGCTGCCAAAAGTCACAAACTTAGTAGACAAACATCATTGTCTGCTACGTTGATGCCGCTATTGATTATTTTGGATCTAGGGGGTTTATATGGAGGATGGATTTAGTATCTGATGGATACTTCTACAAACTAAACCCGTTATATCATCTGATTCAGCTTCTGCTTTGCTGCAGCAGTCCTTTGATTAGAAATAGTTTGATTAAAGAGTATTTTAATTTAGTGCAGGAAAATTTGTTAAAACAGGGACCTATGTTTTGTATTTGTGTTGGACTAATGTCAACCTGTGACTAGAATTGTTATATGTGAATCTTCACATCTTCACAAAAGTTCAAGATGGCAAGAGGAAAATAAAATGAACAACTTTTCCTAACTCATCAAGTAAAGAGGGTGATTTCATTGTAAGAGAAATTCATTGTAAGAGAAATTCATTATTATCCTTTTCAATGTACTTTAAAGGAAAATTCTTTATCTCAGTCCTGGGGTTCCCCACCAGGAAATGTTTCCTTTGTGAAAAGCCATAAATTTCACAGGAGAATATAATGGTTGACTTGTGCACACTCTTTTTCATCACTAGGCAACAATTAAGACAAAAAGTCTCTTAGATGCAGAGTGAATGGTTCATCTGTTTTATTATACTTCAAGCATTTGCTGAAGATAAGTAACCGGTCTCCTGATACCGCATCTCCAGCCAAAAAAAAAAAAAAAGCTGATCCATTGTATAAATCATCTTTTGATATAAAACTCTTGCAAAGGTGATCCTGTTACTGATTTATCAATTTCTACCAAAATAAGCTACTCCTTTTTCTCATTCCTTTTGGGTAAGGATTTAAGGTTGATAGATGATTACTAAAGAAAAGTTTGCACATTTAGCAGCTTTAGGATTTGAGCTTTAAACTATCTGGTTTACAACGTTTCTCATCAGTGTTGCATTTTACATCAGATGTCTTGAAGAATTTATATACTGTTCCTAACAATAGAAACACTAGTTACAGCAGCAGACATGAAAGAAACACATACTGAAATGTTTTTATAGCATCAGGAAAGCTGTTTCAAAAGCTGCATGAGTAGTCACCAAGTTTTTACAATTTTCAGTCTTTGTTAGATAGATATTATTTCTGTTGGCTGTCTAATGACTAATAAAACTAATCCTTAAGGCTACACATAACTCATTATCCTAAAGATAGTTGTACATTAATAACGAGTCACCTATGAGTATACTATAGCTAACAGTGGAAAGTTCCAACCTAGTGAATATGTCTTTATATGACATACTCCTTAAACTTAAATTTTTTTTTGTAGTAAAATGTTTGCATACATTCCAGTTTTCTGATGTTACCCATGGTATAACAACAAAAATACCACTGAAATGGAACTTTTTGAAATTATGCACAGGGATTTAGAAAGAACCCCAATGCTCGCATTAAGGGATGCGGTAAAAAGACCTGTTTCCACAATGCTTTACCAGTGTGTTTCAAGACCCATTGTATGCAATGAAGAAAGACCTCATTATCAGCTATTTGCATGTCTCTGAATCACTGTTAACTACTGAGAGGGCTAATCAGCACTTTTGCTGTGGTAGTTAACACTGGTGGTTGATGCATATTAGCACTGGCATTTCCTCATTTACCCTCCTACATACATACATACACATTGTAAACCAAACGCACACACACACCCACACCCGCCTACCCACACACACCCCACCCCCTGTTGTCAGAATGTCTCTGGTGTTTCCTTTTACCCTGCTAAGGTGACTCTTGGATAATTACAGTCAATCATAATTGCCAGACATTAGAGTTTTATACATCATACTCTGCAGTAAATGCATACTAGTTCAAAAGTTGTTATTCTAGTGACTTTCTTAGTTTGTGAGAGAAATTAAAATCAGTCTGTCGCTTGTCTTTGTTTACAATTGAAAATGAACAGGCGAGGTAGTTAATTTATATGCTTTATTACACAGAAACACATCAGAATGGATAGCAGTAGTACAAAATATAAATGAACTGATTAACTGACAGACTACACAGACATGCATGTTTACATCTCAACAGCTCTCTACAAAATGGCAGTCTGGCTCAGACGTGCTCAGTATTTATATACTTGTGCAAGCCTATGGAAAGCTTCTTAAAGGTATAAATACATACTGATCTGCATCCTTCCTCTTTAGTGAATTGCCCACAATAAAATGACCTTTGAAAAAGACATGCAATTGTATAGACACTAAGAAACAAACACAGCACTTGTGTCCAAGTTGCCGTGTGTCTGGAAATGCGACCTGATCTAGTAATATAGCAATCAGAACAGAGTTTAGCAACAGAGACAGTCATAGGTGAACAAACATGTTCTGGAGTTTCGGGATTCTTGGGGACAGGGATATTTACTAGAACGTCCTCTGGAACTGTAACGCTTGATAACTCACTCTGAGATTGAGTCTTTCTCACAGTATAATACTGCAATACAGGCTGGGACACCGGTACCGAATGTTTCGGATTCCACCTAAATTCTACTTCTTGTGATTCCACAATGTGCAATCTTGGCTCTGGACATACACTTTTCACAACATCAATCCAATCAAAACCTTTGGACGTCTGCATACTCACTATCTCCTTTTCTTGTAATGAATTGAGCAGTTTGCTGATCTTATCGTAATAGGACTTCTGGGATAAGCGCTTCTTCAACAGATGGGCTTTCACTGATCTGCTGATGTTCATCGTGTTTCACTGTTGCAGTCATTACTCTTGGGTTATCCTGCTGGCAGGCTACCCTCAGTCGGCCGGAATTCCAAAGTCTAGGTCTGGCGTCGGTTGCTGTCACCTCTTCCCTGACGTCAGTGTGCCAGGGGTATAAAAGATGCAGCCGTCGCCATTTTCTCCAGTCTTGCCGCGCGGGGTGCCCGAAGCAAAAGCAGTTCGCAAGTGCTGGTCGGCCGACTGCTGAGATTTTCAAATCCGAATTTCAGAAGTGAAGTCTTCATTAAAGCTAAGTACCCCGTTGGGGAAACTTTTTTCTTGCTCCAGACCAATGTCAGAAAATGTTAACAATTGTATTTTTTGTGGGAAGCAAATACCGCATAAGGATTTTCACTCTTACTCTATTCCTTGCCTAGGCCCTGATCACAACATTGCTAGCTGTCGGTTTTGTGCTAGATTTAACCAACGCACTATTAAGCGTTTGTTCGATTTTGCATTTCATTACTTTAGCCGAAGGTTTAATTATATAATGCTGTCGGAACAGCCGACAACCGGAGTTTATCAAAAACGCAAGGACAAGGAAAAGGATAGGCATCTGAGGTCCAAAACCGACGACGAGGCCTCTGCTAGGCCAGTCGCCGGTTCACCGGTTCTCAGTGAGGCGCGTTCACAGCCCCTGGCGCCTGCTACCTCAGAGCCACAGGCAGCTTCCGAATCCCACGTGGAGCCGACTGGGCCTCTGGATACTCAAGGTATTGGACACTCAGAAATTATTCCCTCAGATGGGTCCGGAGCCGTTGAACAGGCATCGGCTTCTGAGGGTGTCTTCAGACCTACACAACTATATATTAAGCCATCTTCAGCTTCAAAGACAAAGACTAAAGCAGCTCTAAAGACAAAGAAACAAGTACAGCATTCTCCTACTCAGACTTCCATGCCTAAAAAACAGATGCTCAAAATGGCCGAAGACCTAATTACTTTGATCAGGGGCTCCCATCCCCCTCCTGATAAGAGGCCTAGGCAAGAGACAGAGTATGATTCTTCTGATCAAGTTTCTATTTCCTCTGATTCCTCTTCTGAACAGAATTATTCCATGCTTCCCTATGAGGATTCTGATGCTGAAGAATCCATTCCTTCAGCCTCTCCTCCTGAGGATTATTCTTTTGGGGAAACCCTGCATACCAGGAGAGAGCATTTCCACTGGGATAGCCAAGATTATTCTGAAGCTAAGAAAAGGCTCAGAGACTTTCTGCTACTTCCTCAGCACAGACCCCTTGCTATTCCACCTGTTCTAGACATTGTAGATGATGTATTTTCAGAGTCCGGCCTGTCCCCTGACTCTTTACCCCCTGCACCTGCTAAGCCAGACAGATACTACAGGGTCCCGGATTCTCATAAATTCCTATATAAAAACCCTGCTGTTGACCCAGAAACTATATCTCAGGGTCCCAAAGGGATTAAAGCTTCCACTGCAAAAAACCCTGTCCCCTCTGATAGGGATTCTAGGGCTCTAGACAGATTGGGGAAAAAAGTCTACACTTCTGCTACCTTGGCTGTAAGGGCTTTACATTTTCAGTTTCATGTACTTAAATATCAGCAATATTTAATGTCACTGCTTAAACAGAAATTGTTGACAAATACTGAATGTTCAGAGAACAAGGAATTGCAGGATTTCTTGCATGCAGCTGAACAAATGGGAAAGCATACTTTGCAATGTGGTTATGATTCACTGGAGGCCTCTTGCAGGGCCGCTGTTACAGGTTCTGTTATTAGAAGGCATGCTTGGTTAAAGGAAGAGAATCTGCCTGAGCATGTTAAAGCAAAATTATTAGATGCACCATTACAGCATGATACTTTGTTTGGTACTAAAGCAGAAGAGGTGTTGAAAAAAGTGGAGGATAAAGCAAAATCCATGCAGACAGTCTGGGATTTCTTACAGGTACAGCCACCCAGGTTTAGCAGGAACTGGCCTTCTAAAAATTGGTCCTTCCCAATGTCAGACAGACCACAAAGAGGCAGATACAGGCGTCCCAGAGGCAGATCTCAGCCCCAAGGCTCATACAGGCCTAAACAATGGGGTGCTTCTACCTCCAAAAGCGGAGAAGACAAATCACAACCTTACAGGAAACAGTCCCAATGACTTTCCTCTACCAGATCCAAGCACTTTTCTTTTGGCAGCCCCGTTAGGGGGAAAACTAGCACTTTTTTCATCAAATTGGCAAATGGTTACCCAAGACAAATGGGTCCTGAACATAGTGTCCCAAGGCTACAGGTTCCATTTTCACACACTACCAAGGTCAAAAGGTATGCCAGACCTGCCACACAATCAATGGCCAGAGGCACAGAAACAAATTACAGCCCTCATGGACATGAGGGCCATTCAGCAAGTACCACAACAAGAGCAGGGGCAAGGATTTTACTCCAGACTTTTCCTAGTACCCAGAAAGGACAAAACCTGGAGACCAATACTGGACCTGTCTATACTAAATACGTTTCTGGAAGTTCCAAAATTCAAGTTGTTGACTCTACAGCAGCTACTGCCCATGCCTAAAAGAGGCATACCTGCATGTCCCAATCAGACTATCTTGCAGAAGATACCTCAGATTCATAGCTGGCTCAATGCATTACCAATTCTCTGCACTGCCCTTTGGCTTATGTACTGCGCCCAGGGTCTTCACAAAATGCCTGGCACCAGTAATTGCGTTTTGCAGACAGAGGAATTCAAATATATCCCTACTTGGACGACTGCCTAATTCAAGCAGAGAACAAAGACATTCTTCTAAAGCATCTGGCGTTTGTAAAAAGATTACTAATTGGCCTAGGGTACACAGTAAATGAAAAGAAATCAAAACTAGTGCCCTCTCAAGAGATAATATTCCTGGGTGCAAGCTTAAATACAACTGCCCAGATGGCTTATCCCACGCCAGACAAACAAAAGCAACTGACTTCTTACTTCAAGAAATTGGCAACAAAAACCCACTTATCTGCAAGGAAAATCCTGCAGGCCTTGGGTTTCATGGCATCCTGCATTCTACTAATTCCATACGCCAGACTGCATATGAGGAAACTACAATGGTATCTAAAAAGTGTTTGGACTCCGCATTGCCACAGCCTGGAGACAGTAATTGCACTCATTCTCTGCCTGCAACAGGAGTTTCGATGGTGGGCAGAAGCCTGTCACCACAACAAGGGTCTGCCATTCAGTTTACCCACAGCCAGACAGACACTGACATGGGATGCATCAGATTATGCCTGGGGGGCCCATATGGCAGGAAAATGTATTCATGGCACATGGCCTGCAAACCAGATGCATCTTCACATCAATCAAAAAGAGATGCTAGCTGTTTAAAATGCCCTGACAGCTTTCAAGGACCTGCTTCATCCAGGACAGCTACTGATAAAGACAGACAATACTATGGTCATGTGGTACATAAACAAGCAGGGAGGTACACATTCCTACCCCCTCTGCAGACAAGCAATGACCTTATGGGACACAGCATTGGCTTTTCAAGTTCACCTGCAAGCACAATTCCTGCCAGGAAAAACAAGTACTCTGGCAGACGAACTAAGCAGAAACCTCATGGATCCCCACGAATGGAAACTGGATCCACAAGTCTTCAGCATGATAATAAGGAAATGAGGATGCCCAGACATAGATCTATTTGCCTCCCCTCACAACTGCCAATTGCAGAGATTTTGCACAAGTATTTATCACAAGCAAGCATGGAAAGTGGACGCCCTATCCTTCAGCTGGAAAAATCTAACAGTATATGCCTTTCCTCCACTGCCTCTCCTTCCCAGGGTACTCCTAAAGGTCAGACAAGAGAAGCTGGACATTGCCTCAGACTTCTCACTTGCTGACCCAACAAAACAATCAGATCCTGCACAGCCAACTCAGGACCTTAAATCTGGCAGCATGGCGGATAATGTAGCAATTCAGAACACTCCTCTTTCAAAAGCTGTTATGGATGTTATCTTGGAGGCCAGGAGGCCCAGTACCAGAAAATCTTATGCAGAAAAATGGAAGAGATTCTGTGTGTGGAACCAGGAACAAGGCATTGACACGTGTGTACCAAATATCCCTCAGATTTTATAATACCTAACTGAGATGCTGAACAAAGGCCTTTCTTTCTCATCAATTAAGATTCATGCCTCTGCCATTTCAGCCCATTACAATACAGAACCACCTATCTTTTCTCATCCTTTAATAAGGCAGTACCTCAGAGGGGCCAAAAACATTAGGCCTCCAAGGAGAGCACCAATTCCAGCCTGGAACCTCAATTATGTTTTGGAAAAACTCACACTGCCTCCTTTCGAGCCAGCATCAACAGCAGATAGATATAAAATTCTTATCCTGGAAAACAGCTCTGCTCCTAGCAATAACCTCTGCAAGGCGAGTCTCGGAGTTACAAACACTCATGGCTGTGGAACCTTTTATCATTTTTCATCCAGACAGGGTTTCTCTGAGGACAGACCCTACATTTATGCCTAAGGTGGTGTCCAGTGTGGCCCTCAACCAAACCATTCACTTACCTACCTTTTATCCAAATCCACAGAACAAGGGTGAGAAAATTCTGCATTATTTGGACATACACAGGGAGTTACGCTTCTACTTGGACAGAACTAAAGCTTTCAGAAAGACTGAGCAACTTTTAGTGTCATATGCTGCAGGATCACAAGGAAAGGCCATCTCAAAACAGACTATTTCTAAATGGATAGGCCATTGCATCCGTTTCTGCTATTTTCAACATGGCAAATCAGTGCCTAATGGCATTAGGCCTCATTCCACCAGAGAAGCAGCCACTTCAGCAGCCTTCCTCAGAGGAGTACCAGCCAAAGATATCTTAGAGGCTGCAACTTGGAGTTCAGTGCACACTTTCACAAAGCGCTACCACTTACCTCTTTACTCTAAGTCCAGAGCAGGCTTTGTCACTGAAGTTCTGCAGGGCCTCACAGCCTCTCCTAATCCTATTTAGCCCAGCCACCCATCCTCAGCTTTGGGATTCAACCCAAGAGTAATGACTGCAACAGTGAAACACGATGAACATAGTGCAGTTGTGTACCTACCATAAATGTAGATGTTCGAGTGTATTCACTGTTGCAGTCCAGGTTACCCACCCACAATCCCCCTTTTCTTTGCTGGGACTTATCTGCACTTCTCTATCCTATACAACCTATTTGGTGTATTTGCTTGTAGATAAAGGAAATGTTATTTTTGTGCATGCATTTTTATTGGCATATTTTTCAGCCTACCAATTTGGGGGCACCTGACATCTGGGGCAAGAAAAACTGAAGAAAATGGCGTCTGCTGCATCTTTTATACCCCTGGTGCACTGACGTCAGGGAAGAGGCGACAGCAACCAACGCCGGACCTAGACTTTGGAATTCTGGCTGACTGAGGGTAGCCTGCCAGCAGGATAACCCAAGAGTAATGACTGCAACAGTGAATACCCTCGAACATCTACATTTATGGTAGGTATACAACTGTACTTTCTTAACACATAGAACCAATAGATTACTGCTGATTGGTTCTGGTTTGTCTCGACAGATGTCTCTGTGCAGGTGAAACAAGAAATATGGACGATTTCTAAGTTTCAAGAGGTTCAAGAAAACATTACTATTGTCTTGTTTTGACTTCTCTAGTAATTGTTTTGCACTTTGAAATGTATGTTCTGCCAAATCATTTGACTGTGAGTACTGTGGTGGTGGTGCTGCGGTAGCGTTGTCACCTCACAGTAGGACGTTGTCCTGTTCGATTCTCAGCTAGAGCGTCTTCTGTGTGGGGGGACATGCGTGAATGGGCGTACCTTCGTTGAAGGTTGCGAGTCAGAGCTGGCAACTCTGCACGTAAAAATCTTCTGCCTATCATTAGCGGACCGGAGTTCCGCTGTGGCGACCCCTAACCGGGAAAAGCTGAAAGACACAACAACAACTCAGGGCTACTTGTACCATGAGTAAAGTCCCACTGTTCAGCAAATCTTTTGCATTGCTGGCTTGTAAACTGTGTATGATTATCAGAAATAACTTTGTGCAGACGACCATGGTCTGCAAAATGACACTTTATTTAGTAATGACAGTACTGGACACTTGATTAGGAAGTAGGTCAAGGTAGAACCAATTTGAATAAGAGTTTACTAACACTAAGTAATGTTGACCATTCCATTCGAAAATATCTGTAGCTACTGTCGACCAAGGTAGTTCAGGAATCTGTTTTAGCCGAAGTTCTTTCTGTTGATGTGGCTTAGTACTATTACATACAGAACAAGATGAAAGTACTCTCTTAATATCCTTTGACATAGAAGGCCAAAATACTAGTCCTCTCACCCTTCTTTTGGTAGAATCAGTTCCTGGGTGGCCACCATGTAAAATAGTAATATGCTCTTGTAAGAATTTCAGAACAGTCAATTTTGGACCTTTCATGATGATACCATTGTCAAACAAAATCTCATCTCTGCAAGGAAAATAAGGTTGCAGATCCACTGATAAGCAAGATTGCTTTGACGGCCATCCTCGACTATTAAACTGGTTGAGTTTCTGAAGAACTGGATCAGCGGCTGTATGACTTCTAAGCTCATCAAGATGTGTGGAAGTAAATTTGCTCATTTCCATGACTTCAAAATCAATTTTCTCATTTTCATGCTGTTCAGTAGTATTTCTGGGCGATTTAGATAAAGTATCAACAAGATAAAGTAGTTTGCCTTTTGTGTAGACAAGATTGAAATTATACTTTTGCAACTGCAACATCATGTGTTGCAGTCTGGCAGGAACTGTATGCATAGGCTTTCTCAAAATAGTGACTAGAGCTTGGTGATCTTTTTATTCTGGATAGGTCTACCATAAATATAATCATGGAACTTCGAATATGCAAGCACAATTGCCAAGAGTTCTTTGCCTATGTGCGCATACTGCATTTCAGTTTGGGTTAGAGTTCTGGATGTGTAGGCTACTGTTCTACCCTCTTGAAGAATGACTGCACCAAGACCAAATTTCGAAGCATCACAAGAAAGAGTAACTGGTTTGTGAATATCATATTAAATGAGAGTTGGTGGACTGGCAATTCTCTGTTGCAGGACATCAAATGCTCTCTGGTATTGCTCTGACCATGACCATGATGCATCTTTGCATGTCAGCTCTCTGAGTGGTGCTGAAAGCTGGCTTAATTCTGGAATGAACTTGCCTAGGTAGCTAACCATGCCAAGAAAACTTTATAAGGGTTGAACATTGTCTGGAGCTGGCATCTCAAGAACAGTTTGCTTATAAGGATCTGGTCATAAGCCTGAACTGGTAAATAAATGACCAACATAAGAAACTTCTCGTAGCCTGAACTTGCACTTCTGAGGATTCAGCTTAAGATTCACTTCACGTGCTCTTTCCAGAACTTTCTTGAGATTTCTGTCATGCTCGGCTTCACCATTAGCCTCCTACTAGAAATCATCTATTATAATAGCACACAAATATCCAGAAAATTTATTCCATGGCATGCTGGAAGACGTCACTGGCAGAATTTATCCCAAATGGCATTCTCAAAAATCTGTACCTGCCAAAAGGAGTACTGAAAGTGGTTAGCAATGAAGATTTTCGGTCAAGCAGAATTTGCCAAAATGAACTCTCTGCATCTACAACAGAAAAAACAGTGGCATTTGGCATAAGGGCAGCGACTTCTTCGACTGTATGCATTGGATGATGAGTTCTTTTTAGTGCTTTGTTCAAATTGCCTGGATCAATACATATTCTGATATCATCTGAGATTTTCTTATGCGCTACTACCATGGAAGATACCCATTCATCTGGTTCTTCTACTGGACAAATTACACCTTGTCGCGCCATTTTATCTATCTCAGCTTTGACTCTGTTCTGCATAGCTATTGGAACTTTCCAGACTGGCCTGACAACTGGTCTGACTTCAGGGTCTAACTTCATGGAGTACACAACTGGAAGTTTGCCTAGTTTGTCTTCAAAATGATCAACATAGATATTAAAAACAGACTAGGCAAAATTAGAACAGTGGTCTTTCAAGCTTACATGGTGTACTTCCTTATAAAATGAAAGTAGTCCCATTCTGAAACTATCTCTGAGTCCTAATAATGAGTGTTTGCGCCTGTTGACCACATAAAATTGCAAGTCATGGCTGTTCTCAGCAGAGTAACATGAAAGCGCTACTGAACCATCAGTCTGAATTTCTTCACCACCATAAGCAACAAGCTTTGCACACTTTGCCAACTCAAGCTTCTCACCAGCACATTTGCTAGCAAATGTTTCTGCTGACATAACATTGCACTTTGAACCTGTCAGTTTTAAGCTCTGTCGGTCTTCCATTTATCTGAACAGTATAAAATACTTCATTTTTTGCCCATAAATCTACTGAATTTGCCCATAAATCTACTGAATTGACTTTCATTAAGCACAGATACACCATTAACATAAAAAAGTTGGGTCACAGCTTTCTAATTGATCAACTTGTCTCTTTGAATGTTCTCTTTTAATAAAAGAATGTGCCTCTTTTGATTTACAAAATCTTTGGAAATTATTCCACTTTTTACATCTGTGGCATTGCTGACCAAAAGCTAAGCACTTTTCTCTTTTAAACACATGGTTAACAGTTGACTGTGAAGCTAGGTGAGGGTACATGCTTTGAGTTTGCTGACTCACCCTTGTGTTTCACTGAGACTGTGAATGGGCTGGAATTTGCTAGAAAGCTACTGGGTTTACCAGTAACTGGTGCAGGGTTCACAGTTGCTGCCATGTGCTTTGGCCTGTTTCTTTTAACCACGTGCTGCATACTATCAACATGAGCACTAGAAGATACTGGAAGCATGCATTTCTCATTTGAAGCATATTTGTGTGCTTTTCTGTGAGCTCATATATCTGACAAATTTCAGTGGCCTTATTCAAAGTTAAATCACCGTCACAAAGCAAAGTCTTGCTCACAGCATCATCTTTTAATACCACGTCTTTTATCAGATCTTCCCTTAAATCACCAAATCTGCACATTTTAGCTTTATTTCTCAAGTCAGTTATGTATGTTGCAAAAGTTTCACCAGGTTTTTGATCTCTTGTGTAAAATAAATGCCTTTCCATTGTAATGTTTGTTTGGGGGTTACACAGTTCTCTGAATTTACATTTTAAGCACTCAGGGTCTTCCCTTGTCTCAGCCAGTACCACTGTATGTTTTCCCCCCTGTCCTGCAAATACAGCAGGCACATATACAAATGAACACTCTTTTGTATGGCTTCTGAATCAGCTAAATTAAGGAGAATAAATGCCTTTGTACGGTCATCTTTATCAGAAAATGGTGCTTGTATGAAAATATACCCTTGCTCAAACACCCTCCAATTCTCTGCAATATTATTATCGATGAAAAGTGATCCTGATTTTCAAAATCCTTCAGCCATGCCAACAAAGTATGCCCAAACACAGAGAAAATATGGCCCTTGTAATTATATACAAACATGCACACACAGCCAGTACTTGTAATAACATTCAGATGCCCGGTAAACTCTTTGAAATACTGTATTTTGCAAAATATGCTTTGAAATGGCTGTATTTTATGAAATAAATGTACTGTAATACTGCACAAACTTGCAAACACTGTGTATACTTCAGACATTTTGAATAGCTTTAATTAATGCAAAAAAGTAGCACATAGTGAAAAAATGCGGTCGTTTTCCTTATTTTGTATATTTAATGTGATTCGGACAGTGTTTCAAGCATTTTCGTAATTATTCAATATGTCACAATTTTGGACATTTCGTTTAATTAGAAATTTATTTTGAGTGCTTTGTTTTATATTATTTGAGTAAGAAAGCATTTAAGCAAGTTTTGGTACCTAGAATTCATTTCTGACCTGTTTTTGAGAGTTATACATGCAGTAGGGGTGATCCATTCCTCTATCTTCCTCCACCGTTAACTGAGTGCCTCTTAGTCCTGACTCTAGATCCTAGTCTGATAGCATGGCACTCATCTGGGTTTACAGTTGAAGCCGAACAGGCGGGGTAGTTCATTTGTATGGTTTATTACACAGAAACACATCAGGATGGATAGCAGCTGTACAAAATATAAATGAACTGATTAACTGACGGACTACGCAGACATGCATGCTTACATCTCAACAGCTTACTACAAAATGGCAGTTAGGCTGTCACATGCTCAGTATTTATAAACTTGTGCATGCCCGTGGAAAGCTTCTTAACGGTATACATACATAATAATCTACACTGTCCTTTAGTCTTTGTCCCAACAATCCTTTTGGCTTTGTGCAGATTTCTTGCACTGCAAGGTTGAGAGGCATGCTTTCTGTACCCTCTCAACCTTCTGTTGCAGGCATTGCATAATGTCCATGATCCTTAGTTTGTGTTATAAAAATCTTGCTGCACTAACTTATCAAGTGCACCAGGTTAATGCTGATTTTTCCTGTGGCAAGTGTGCAGGGTTCTAAGTTGTTTCTTCCTTTGTAATTTACATTTTTGTTTAAGGTCACATATATATTTTTTACTTTAATATGCCTTTAATGTAGTGGTGGCACTGAGGTCTAATACCCTTTAATGAAGGTAGGAGGGTACAGGGTTGGAATCCACTTTAGTGCCATAAAGGTACTCTAGTTATAGTATGTCTGACGTGTAGTGATTCCATGCGACACATTTTTTTCATATTTAAGTGCCACACTGAAGCATGTTGTTAAAGATGCATCCCTGGTGTCTACTGTTAAGGCATGATGTGCATAATTTTCCCTAGTGGCTAGTGTTCCCCCCGTGAACCAATGTTAGAGGCCTTGATTGTTAATGTAGGGGAGTGTGGTAGTACATACACATAGACATTTACACATCCATCCATATATACACACACACACACACACACACACACACACACACACACACACACACACACACACACAGTCCCCACCCCACCTGATCACATTCCGGGCACTCTCACCCATACACATACCTCTAACCTACCCCTTCAATAACCCCCCCTCTCCACTGCAGTCGTCGAAACACAGACACACACACACTACCTGACCACTAAACTCCCTAGCACTTACCTCTACTGTGATGGATATACACGAGTGGCTGGAAGAGGCCATGTTAATTTATACCGCCAAGCAAGCTGTGTAAATGTTTTATTGCAGGCATTTCCAGGAGAAAGCATATCTAATTAACATATGCCTTATTAGCATGTAGCACCACAGCAGACATAGCCCACCACAATGCTGCAGAAGCACTGTGGTAGGGCTGTCTCTGAATTCAGAAAAGTTACAGCAAGGTGTACACCTACTTTATACCTTGCTGTTAACTTTTCTGAATTTGACCCATGGTGTGTAAAATATCTTGCGTAGTTAAGAGGAACATTCTGGTAATGTTGTTCATAGGTTCATAGGTGTGTACTAGGCTAATGGCCATGGAGCCTTTACAAGCCTAGCCCACAGAATTGCCCTGACATTGTGCTGCTCAATGTTAGTTCCCACTGCCTCTATCAAGTAGAGCCACTGGTGATCCTCTGGGTGAACTTTCTATTTCCCATCCACTCATCAAGATTTCTCTTGAAGAGGACCAGTGAGGTGATCTGCTTGACCATGTATGGGAAGTCTATTCCAGAGCATGGGCAGTCTCTGGGTTATGAACCTGTCCCTCCAGCATGTTCAGTTGATTGTGGTAATGAGGTTGAGGTCTCTGGCGTGTATGGTGCAGAGGGATTGGGATTTCTTTAGATGTAGCATTTCTAACCGAGCTGGGTCAGACATGGCTTTGTAAGTCAAGCAGATATCACCTCTTAGTAGACGATATAAGACAGCGAATAGCTGGGGTTTTTTGAGTCTGTCCATGTAGGACATGTGTTTAAGGCCTAGGATCCTCTTTGTGAGGTACTTTTGTGGCCTTTCCAGCTGTTGCATGTGTCTAGTGAGATGCATGCCAAATGGGGCATTATACTCGATTGGCCTAATGTGGGAAGAGTAGAGAGAAATGAAGACCATTTTTCTTCCTGGATGCAAAACCCTTGGTAATGAGATGTGCTACATAGAAGGACTTTCTGACCACAGAAGGAGAGGTTGCTGTCAACCTGTGTCCCAAGATCTCTTTAAATGCCTTCAGTGTTCAGTGGGCTCCCATCGATGTGGGAATTAGTGGGAACTGAGTTTTTCCCAAAAGGGATGACGCATTTTTTGGCATTAAGCTTAAGGCCATGGTTTCGACACCAGTCATTGGTCTCAGTGAGGCCTTTCTGTAGGATGTTTACATCACTTGGGGAGTTAATAATGGCTCCCAGCTTGCAGTCGTCTGTGAACTTGGTCAGCCAGAGACCCTCCGTGTTGGCCTGGACTTCTGAGAAGTAGATGCCAAACAGGCGATGACCCAGGATTGATCCCTGTGGACTCCACTCATGACTGTTCGGCAGTCTGACTTGGAGTCTGCTACTTTCACACTGTGAGTTCTACCTGTGAGCCAATTTGCAACCCACCTAGTGATATAGGGGTTGATGCCTAATTTGATGATTTTATCAATAATTCCTCAGTGGGGAATGATATCAAAGGTAGATTGAGGTAGGCTGTATGAACTGCCTTGCCCTCATCCACAGCTCTGGTGACTGACTCAATAAGTCAACCAGATTGAGCAGACATGATCTCCCTTTCACAAAACCAAATTGTGTGGGATCTTGAGTATGGAGATTCTGTATGTTCTTGTTAATTAGGTCCATGATGATGCACCCCATAGCCTTACACATCAGACTCGTCAGGCCAATAGGGCAATAATTCCTAGGGTCTGTAGTCGCTCCCCCTTTATGGAGAGGGATGACTGTAGTAGTGCGCCATTTGGTAGGGACAAAGCCCGAGGTGAGGCTGTGATTGAACAGGGCACACAGATGTGGTGCCAGTTCACTTTGTAGTTCATTTAGAACACATCCAGGGATATTGTCGGGTCCCATGGAAGCTGTATTCTTGGCCTTGAACAATACAGCTTTAACCTGTGCTGCAGTAATGCTGGGTGCTTGGCATTTCTCCAGTATTGTGATTGGTCCTTTAGGGGGGAGAGAGGGGTAAAGTTGGCACTGAATCTGTCGGCCAGTATGTTGGCAATATCTGTTGGCTCAGTATAGGAAGTACCATTGTGCAGTAACTCAGAGCAAACCTGGGTATTGCCGTGGAGATTCTTGATATAACTATAGAAGGCTTTGTGGTTTTTAGTGTCTGCCGCAATTCTGCCTTCATAGCTGGCTTTAGAGGTTTTAATGAGGGATCTCAACTTTTTGTTGAGGCTAATAAGGGAGTTTTTCCAGTCTTGGGATTTCACCTTTTTCTGCAACACTTTCTTTCTTCTGTTATAGAGTTTATTAATGGCAGGGGACCACCAGATTGGCTTCCTTTTTTTGGAGGAGAGCATCTTGGTTCTTTTGGGTATGGCTAGTTCCATGCATTTATGTACATGTTCGTACAGTGCATGGTGTATGATTCGGCAGTCATGCATCTATTTTCCATTGACATGGGTGCCGTGAAGTTAGCCACCTCTGTTTTTTAGGAGCCCAAAGTCAGCTTTGGAGAAGTTTTTCATGGTGGTTACTTTTGCGGGGGGGTGTAGATGAGATGTGGATTTTCATGGTGATTAGTTTGTGGTCAGATCTAACCAGAGAGGAATTGACTATTGGTGTAGAGCAACAGTTGCCCATATTAGTAATAACCAGGTCAAGGATGTTGCTTCCTCTATTGGGGGTAAGAGTGAGCTGGTCCAGGGGATTGGAGTTGATGAATTCCAGGAAGCGTTGGGCCAATGTATTGTTGTACGAGTAGTTTTCCCAGTTGATGAAGGGGTAGTTGAAGTCACCTAGTATGAGAGTGTTGGGTTGGACCCTAATAGTTTCCAGGGTGCTTAGGAATGTGGAGTGAGATTCTTGGGACATGGTTGGGGACCTGTAGCAGGCTACAACCTGAATCGCCATCTTACCCAATGTTAGTTGTACCTGAAGTATCTTGGATGTGTTATGCTGGGATACTAGTCTGGAGGTGTGTATATTCTCTCTGAATATGGAGACACAACCATCTTTGGAGCTTCGGTCCATGTTCTGGGGCCGAAAGGTGTGGAATGAGTTATAGCCTGGTAGCTCAGGGGTGCTTTCTGCTGCTTTAAACCATGTCTCCGTTACAGCACAAATGTCGATGTTCTCCATTTTGAGAGGTGCTTCGAGCAAGTGCATCTTGAGATGTAGACTTCTAGCATTGAGCAGCATGACCCTCAGATTGCATTTATTTATAGATGTTATGGTGGTAATTTGGTCTTTGGAATATCGCCTAAAAAAGGCACTATTGGAGTTGCAAGAACCTTAGCCAGTATCCGGAAACCTAGGGATGACAGATGCAGGCTATCTCTGGCAAAGCATCGAGGTCAGTCAGTCATGTCATCCCAAGCAGACAGATACTGGATCCCCTTAGAATGACACCAGAAACTTAGCCAGTTGTTGAAGTCAATCATTATCTGCTTGTACTGCGGTATCATTCTGGGCGATGGTAGGATGCTGCTCAGGGCTAAGGTCATACCTGCCTGGGCCACATAATCTGAGAGCTTTTATGTTCACATAAAGCCCAAAGCTTTTGTTAACAAGAACACTCAAGTGTTGTGCAACTGGGCTTTTATGAAGAATTTGATCATTTATAGAAGGATAGTTCTCATTGTTTTGACTTAAGTGTAGTATGATACATTTACTTGTTGTAAAGGAAATGTCATTGAGCATTGCCCACTGACAGAGTATCCAAATGATGTAATTGTAGGGCATCCTTTATGTTAGTAACCATAGCTGAATCTCCTGCAGGCTTACTTGTCCATACTTGACCCAAAGATGGTAAGGTTGGCATGTGTATATTGAACAGCAAGGGACCCAAAATTATTGGGTATCCCATTAAAACAGAACTGTAACTGAGGAAATTTAGTTGAGTCTCTAATTCTCACTTAACCTTATGATACAGTAACCAATTTTGAATCCGGAAAGTAATACAATTTGTAGACCCATATTCAGAAAAAGTATTTACTATTTGTTTATGAAGAATTGAATCAGAAGCTTTTGCTAGAACCAGTAATCTATGACATCTGTCACATTCATATAGAAACTCATTAGGCTAATGGAACAGGAAATGCTTTTGCATGAAACCAGGCTGTTCAGTATCTGAATTTGGCAACATTTTTTTTGGGGGGAGGGGTAAATGGTTCTTTCAAAGTGCTTTACTTTAATGTATGTATACATGTTAGGCTAATAGACCTAAAGTTGTCACAGTTATGGTTTTTTTATTTCCCTTAGGAGAAGGAAAAACAGTAGTCTTCCTCCAAAATTTGGGACAAACCCTGACAAGCTTCTTTGCAACAAGTATGTGAGGCAAGGTAAAATAACCTTGCAAATTTTAACAAAGTAGCAGTTGAGGCCATCTGAGCCAACAGATGTTAGTTTTAATCTTGTTTAGAGTTTTAGCCATACTTGTCCAAGTTGTAGTGGGACAGTGGTATAGTTCAAGAAAGCGTATTAGATTATGTCCTGTAACAAGTAAACAGTTTGAAAGACATTTGGACACTTGGTAGTTAACAGGTAAACCAAGGTCATTGATACTGTTCCTGTCAGTATTTAGAAAAGTCAGCACACGTTATTGCTATGGTTTCTTGCAAAGGTTAAAAAAAATTTACTGTTGCTTTGAAATGCTGCTATTTTCTCATCTTTTGATTGACATAATAGTATTCCTTTCTTTGTAAAAAGTAGTTGGAAAGTTCTCTTACACAAACCAGTAATGATGATGCCTCTTGCTAATGCTTTTATTAATATTGTTGTTCATTGTAACTCATTCAGGAGTGGACAGATGTTTTAATTGTCTCAGCCAGTTTGGTTATAAATTTTGTCCTAGCAAGCACTAGCATTGCAGGTGATTATATCATAATTAGCTTGGTAGGTTTTTTTTTTAACTGGGATATTTCTGGTGAATGGTATCACAGCTGGAGTAGACATTCCCAACTTAGACTGATGTGCTTCACAGACACAGTAAACCGTCTCAAAAACGAAGGCCTGCAGGTGTCAACTCTTTTTTTTTGGCTATGTCCAAAGTATTTGACACAGTCTCACAGCAAATCCTGCTAAACAAACTAAACCAATATCACATATCAAATTCCACTCTTACCTGGTTCCAAAGCTACTTAACTGACAGGTACAAGCTGTGAAATGGGAAAATTCTCTCCTCAGCAGCCCATAACTATAGGAGTCCCACAGGGTTCTATCTTAGGACCACTACTATTCACAGTCTTCACAAATGGCCTCCATAGCTCCACACAGCATGCATCTATCATTCAGTATGAAGATGATACTACCTTAATCTGTGCTGCACAGAACATTCCCACCCTCCTGCAAGCAACTCAGTAGCATTCTCTGACATTGAAAACTATCTTAGCAAAGGCCAACTTATCCTCAATCCAAAGAAAACTCAGCTTATGATTATAACCAGTTCTAACAAAAACACTGATAACAGTCAATTCACTATCTACTCCACAAATGCTACTCCAATCGCTCCAGTGGCACAGGCTATGCAATTGGGAATAACCATAGACTCCCACCTAAAATTTGATAGTCATCTCAACTTAACTATTAAAAAAGTACATGCCAAACTGGGATCACTCTACCATATCAAACCATTTCTTACCAACAACACAAGATCAACCATTGCTCGCTTCTAGCTTCTACCCACCCTATTCTATGCATCTCCCATTCTGACTCATCTCAACAAAACTGAACTAAGCAAAATGGAAGCCTGCCATAACAGAATTGCCCGCTTTGCTGCAAATTGCTCATATAGAACTCATCACTGTACTGCTTTGAGACAGCTCCACTGGCTTGAACTGCCCAACCTCCTAACCTACAATCAGCTCTGCCACTGTCATTCTATCTATTACCTCCCCAATAAGTGTCCTGCCCTCAAAAACCTTGTACAACATTACTCAGCCAAAAGGCCTCTTAGATCATCAAGCAAACTACTACTGGAAGTCACCACCAGCTACAATAGCTTTGAAGACACACTATATAGTAGTTCAGTGGCTAAAAAATGGAACTTTGTCCCTACTAGCATTCAAAACATATCATCCAAAGCCTCCTTTAAAGACCTCATCAGCCAACATCTCAAGCAAAGTTGACAGTGCCATGATTGCTCCCCAGGCTAGTGAAAGCAGATAAGGTACACATACTAAACCTAAAGTGCTTGATAATAGTTTTCACTCTTACTCACAAACACTGGCTAATCTACAATGTATGTACTGTACCTGCGTACTATGTATGCATTCTACCTATGTTCCAGATTTCACCCGTACACCACGAATCTATTAATTATCTTTATTTTTAAATTAATATTTTTTTTTGTTTGTTCTCTCCACTGTAACTGTTGATGTGCTGCATACCAATGTAAAAACATGTCTATTGTAATTTGTGTATATACTGATCATGTCTAAATATCTAAATGTATCTGTAATTTTTCTATGTGGAGCTTTTCTCCCCGGGTCTCTGCTGAAAAAGGACCTTTTTGGCTCAGTCAGACACCCCTGGTTAACAAATGTAAAACAAAAATAAAATAAATAAAATAAAAAATGTGCTTATTGTAAAGAAGGACATGATATAACTGGATGCCAGTGACTTTTAAATCTTTGTCTTTATTTTTATTTAACAAAAATGGTTATTACTGCCTGACTGTGATACAGTAGTTAGGGTTATTGTTTGTAGCATTAATATGAGAGAGAGATGCAGCAGCAAAATAAACAAATCTATAGGATGCAGCAGTATCCCAGTATAAACTGATGCATTTTACAATAACTGGTTAATAAACTTGAGGCGAAGGATGACTCAGAGAGTCTGAGATGAGTTTTGAATTATTAGGAAGGGGGGGGGTGAGGTAGGGAAATATATTAAGGGAAACTTGTGGTGAGGTTATAACTGAAAGCAACACTAACAGAGGATGGGGAGTATAATGCAACTGATGTCTTCAGGTTACCTTGAAGACGGCCTGTGATCTGCCAAGACCAATTAACTATGGTAATAAAATAAACAAGAGAATGTTTGTCTCGGAACAGAGGCTGCAAGTAAATGGGAGATAGTCAAGATATTTTTTTTCTGTTTTCCTGGAGGATTATTAAATTGCTAGTGCAGATTGCTTTGCAGGTAAAAGTTACCTAGTAAATACCTGTTAACAAACATTATTTTACGTTTTATGTTATTCCCTGTCTGGAGTAAGTACACATTTTTGAGATATGTGACTTTTTGTGTAGTGATCAAAATGAAGTATTCTTTTCTACCTAAGATTCAATATCATTTCATCTGCTTTTACTGTAGTTAATCTGTATTGCATAATGTCACCAGTTATTCACTCTTAGCATAATAAACAGAGCATTTTACCACAGCAGAGTTAGGTAATTTCTATTGCTTTTATTACTGTTACTGTCACATAATGCAGCTCTAGGTTTAATTAAGATATTATTGTCTTTGCTTGCACCACACATCAGTTGAATTTTTATTGAAAAGGGAAAAACCTCCATGTACATGTGGGAGTATAAAGCTTCACAGCAAATAAAGTACAAGTATAAATTGTAAAACAGATGTATTCAGTAGTTAAACATAGCTCAAACCAGTATCAACTTTATAAAACAGATATAGTTATTGCTTTAAGCTGAGGCTAAAATCATTCCACACTACATCAGTATCAGAAAAGCTGAGCAAGCCAAACTATGTAAAGAAATGTCTGCTTATTAAGCAGAACACCAAAGTTGTTTTAATGAACAGCACACAATGTGGTTGTCGTACTCCAGGTGTAATGAAATGTGGAGTAAATACTGGGCCTTATATTGGCTACTGTGAGCACTGAGAAGGTTGATAGCAAAAGTGAAGGTTATGCATCTGTTATCTCCTTAGTGTGTATTGTCTGAGCTTGGCTCTGGCCTTTTTGTGTAGCTGTGGAATAGACCCTGCATAGCAGCTGGAAATGTATTTCACTGCAGGGTGTTGTACAACTCAACACTTGCATCTCCATTGATGTTCATCGTGCATACAGCTGCAGTCATAACAGATGGGTTCTCCTGCCGTCAGGCGGGTCCTCGGTCCGCCGAATTCCAAAGTCTAGGTCCGGCGTCGGTTGTCGTCGCTTCTTCCCTGACTTCAGTGCGACAGGGGTATAAAAGAACCAGCCGACGCCATTTTCTTCAGTCTTTCTTGCCGCGCGGTGCCCGAAGCAGAAGCAGTTCGCAAGTGCCGGTTGGCCAGCTCCTGAAATTACGAAAATTTTGAAACCGAAGTCTTCTTGAAAGCTAAGTACCCCGTTGGGGAAACTTTTCTTGCCTCAGACCGATGTCAGACAAAGTTAATAATTGTATTTCATGTGGGAAGCAAATACCGCATAAGGATTTCCATTCCCTCTGTATACCTTGTTTAGGCCCAGACCACGACGTCTCGGTCTGTCACTTTTGTGCTACATTCAACAAACGCACCATTAAGCATCGGGCGGAGTTCGCCCAGCATTATTTTGGAAAAACATTTAACTACATTATGTCGTCGGATACTCCGACTCCAGTTTTGTCTAAAAAACGCAAAGATAAGGACTGACACACGAGGTCCGCGGCCTCTACCGACACCACGCCAAAGCCGACTACACGTGGTCCGGTTCTCAGCGAGCGCCCTACGCAGCCCCTGACTACCGGCGACACTTCATTGGCGGTGACTCCTGTGCCCGAGGTCGCAGGCTCCTCGGCCCACACCCTGACTACAGATACCGAAGCCACTCTTGGCGTTGAACCTCAAAATGTGGACAGGTCTACCTCCACTCAAGGTGTCTTCAGACCTTCCTCTTCTTTTTCCATCAAGGCTTTCACTAAGTCTAAAGCAGCCATGCATTCTAAGAGACAAGCTACACAGGGCCCATCTCCAGGCCCCATGCCTAAAAAAACAGATGCTTAAAATGGCTGAGGATTTAATTACTCTTATCAGGGGTTCTCAACCCCACCGGACAAAAGGCCCAGAGTGGAGGAAGAATCCCCCTCCTCTGATCAGGGCTCCATTATTTCAGAGCACTCCGATGATCAGGAACATTCTTACTCCCCTTTTGAAGACTCTGATGCAGAGGAGTCCATTCCTTCTGTATCCCCAGAGGATTACTCATTTGGGGAAACTTTGCATACCTTAAGGGAACACTTCCACTGGGAAGGCCAAGATTATTCAGATTCCAAGAAAAGGCTTAGGGAATTTCTTTTGCTACCTCAGCACAGGCCTCTGGCTATACCTCCTGTCTTGGACATCCTAGATGATGTTTACTCGGAGGCCTGCCTTATCCCGAATTCTCTGCCTCCAGCCCCAGTCAAGCCTGACAGGTACTACAGGGTTCCTGACTCACACCAATTTCTATACAAAAGCCATGCTGCTGACCCAGAAACCATCTCACAGGGCCCCAAGGGAATTAAGGCCTCCACTGCTAAAAATCCATTACCTTCCGAGAGAGATTCCAGATCCTTAGAAAGGTGGGGAAAAAAGGTATATACCTCTGCTACCTTAACCATGAGGGCCTTAAACTGTCAGTTCCATATGCTAAAATACCAACAGTTTTTGTTATCACAATTGAAAAGTAAAATGTCACAACCTGAACAACCAGACTTGAAGGAGTTGCAGGATTTGATGCATAGTGCAGAACAAGTGGGTAAGCATACCTTACAATGTGGTTTTGATGCTCTAGAGGCCTCATGTAGGGCTGCTGTTACAGGATCAGTTATACGTAGACATGCCTGGCTCAAAGAACATACCTTGCTTGATCATGTCAAAGCTAAATTACTAGATGTCCCTCTACAAAAGGATGTATTATTTGGTGCTAATGCTGAGGAGGTATTAAGGAAAATGGAGGAAAAGGCTAAATCAATGCAAACTGTGAAAGATTTTCTGCAGGTACAACCCCCACGTTTCAGTAGAAATTGGCCTTCCAAAAATTGGTTCTTTCCAGCCACGGACAGACCCCAAAGAGGTAGATACAGGCGCCCGAGGGGCAGAGGACAATCCCAAGGATCGTTTAGAGGCAGACAATGGCAAGCTCCTACACAAAGAGGTGGTGAGGATAACTCGCAATCATTCAGAAAGCAAGCCCAATGACTTTCCCTTTGCATGCCAAGCAAGACTCAAATGGCAGCCCCCTTAGGAGGAAAACTGGCATTATTTTCAAAAAATTGGCATATTGTCACAAAAGACAAATGGATCCTGGACATTATAAACAGAGGCTACAGATACCATTTTCACACCCTTCCAAAAATGAGAGGCATGCCAAACCTGCCACACAATCAAAGGGCAGAGGCACAAAGGCAAATTACAGATCTCATAGACATGAAAGCTATTCAAGAGGTACCGACGCACGAACAAGGTCAAGGTTTTTATTCCAGACTATTCCTGGTACCAAGGAAGGGAAAAGATTGGAGACCTATTTTGGACCTATCCATCCTAAACACATTTCTACTCGTACCAAAATTCAAGATGCTCACTCTACAGCAGCTTCTTCCCATGCTGGGCAAGGAGTCTTGGCTGGTAACATTGGACCTCAAGGAGGCATACCTGCATGTCCCAATCAGACAAAATTGCAGAGGATACCTCAGATTTCTTGCAGGTTCAACTCCTTATCAATTCTCTGCATTGCCCTTTGGCTTATCTACTGCGCCCAGAGTATTCACGAAATGCCTGGCATCAGTAATTGCCTACTGCAGACTTCAAGGGATACAAATATACCCCTATTTGGACGACTGCCTGATCCAAGCGGACAGCAAGCACATTCTTCTGAAACATCTGGCTTATGTAATAATGTTGTTGAACTCTCTGGGATACACAGTCAACAAAGAGAAATCAAGGCTAATACCCTCTCGGAAGATAATTTTCCTGGGTGCCAACTTGGACACAAACACCCAGATGGCCTACCTCACGCCAGAGAAGCAGGGGCAACTAACTCAATACTTCAGAGCACTAGCAAATTGCACCAGGCTGACTGCAAGGAAAATCCTGTAGGCTCTGGGATTTATGGCATCTTGCATATTACTAATCCCATGTGCAAAGCTGCATATGAGGAAACTTCAATGGTACCTGAAAAACCTATGGTCTCAACACAGCCACAGTTTGGAAACAATAATACCACTAATTCCATGTCTACAAAAGGAATTTCTGTGGTGGGCTCAAGCATGCCAAACAAACACAGGTCTTCCATTCAGCAAGCCTCAAGCAAATCAAGTCATCACAACAGACGCCTCGGACTACGCCTGGGGGGCGCACATGACAGATCGGTACATTCAGGGCAAATGGTCCCAAAAAGAAAAGCACCTTCACATCAATCAAAAGGAAATGCTAGCAGTAATAAATGCAATTATAGCTTTCAAAGACCTTCTGCAACCAGGTCAACTATTGATAAGAACGGACAACACCACAGTTATGTGGTACATAAACAAACAGGGAGGAACACATTCATATCCCCTATGCAGACTGGCCATGTCACTTTGGAACATGGCCATGGACTTACAAATCGAACTACAAGCACAGTACTTGCCAGGCAAGGAAAACATGCTGGCAGGCAACCTAAGCAGAAATATGACAGATCCACATGAATGGAAGTTGCATCCAAAAGTTTTTACAGAAATAATCCAAGCATGGGGAAGGCCAGATGTAGATCTCTTTGCCTCCCACAAAAATCACCAATTGACAAAATTCTGCTCAAGGATTTTCCATCCAAAGGCCTGGAGAGTGGACGCTCTCTCTTTCAGTTGGACATCAATGACAGTTTATGCCTTCCCACCTCTTCCTCTGCAGCCCAAAGTTCTATTGAAAACCAGAGCAGACAGACCAAAGATGATTCTCATTGCTCCAGACTGGCCAAGACAACACTGGTACCCACTCCTGAGGAGCCTGACACATTCCCCACCATGGACCCTGCCTCTAATGCCTCTTCTCCTGACTCAGCACAGCTTCAAAACTCTTCACAGCCAGCTAAAAACACTCAATCTAGCCGCATGGAAGATTCCTTAGCATCACAACAGACCCTACTCTCCAAGGATGTGCAGGATGTCATTTTGGAGGCCAGAAGGCCATCAACTAGAAAAGCTTACTTCGCAAAATGGAAACGGTTTTGTATCTGGAATGAGAAAAAGGGCCAGGATCCTGGAAAACTGAATTTACCTCAAATACTACAGTATCTAGCTGAGCTGCTAAGCAGTGGACTTTCATTCTCCTCCATCAAAATCCATGCCTCACCCATTTCTGCAGAATACAACTCTGATCCACCCTTATTCTCTCACCCTCTCTTAAGACAGTTCCTCAGAGGGGCTAAGAATCTAAGACCCCCAAGAAAACAACCAATACCTGCTTGGGATCTCAATTTCATTCTGGAAAAACTGACCTTGCCTCCCTTTGAGCCAGCTGCCTCATCAGATTTGCAATATTTGTCCTGGAAAACAGCTTTCCTTCTGGCTATTACCTCAGCTCGTAGAGTTTCAGAACTACAAGCTCTCATGGCTGTGCAGCCTTTTATCATCTTCCATCAGGACAGAGTATCCTTACGAACCAACCTGTCCTTTATGCCTAAAGTGGTATCCAGGGTAGCTTTGAATCAGGCCATACACTTACCTACCTTTTATCCTAATCCTCAAAACAAAGGGGAGAGATTATTACATTCCTTGGACATCCACAGACAACTGCGTTATTATTTGGACAGAACAAAGCCTTTCAGAAAATCAGAACAGCTCTTTGTGTCCTATGCTGTAGGAGCTCAAGGAAAGCCAATTTCCAAACAGACAATCTCAAAATGGATAGCCCACTGCATACGATTTTGCTATTCTTTTCATGGCAAAACTGTACCTACAGGCATCAGATCTCACTCCACAAGGGCCACAGCTACCTCTGCAGCTTTCCTCAGAGGAGTTCCTACCAAAGATATCTTGGAAGCAGCCACTTGGAGTTCTGTGCATACCTTCTCCAAGCACTACCACCTACCATTATACTCCAAAACTAGAGCAGGCTTTGCCACTGCAGTCTTGCAGGGCATCCTGGCTCCTCCTAGTTCCACCTAGTGCCTACCACCCCTTTCTTAGCTTTGGGATTCTACCCATCTGTTATGACTGCAGCTGTATGTACGATGAACATAGTACAGTTTTGTACCTACCATAAATGTAGATGTTCGAGTGCTAATACAGCTGCAGTCCAGGTTTCCCTCCCTCCTTCCCCTCTTGGGACAGGCCTATTGGCTAACACCTCCTCTTACAACCTGATTGGGGTATTCATTTATGGTGTATTTGCTTGCAACTACTGTATTGTGATTATATTGCATTGCCTTATTACACAAATTTATGTATTGCCTTCCTTCTGGGGGCACCTGACATCTGTGGCAAGAAAAACTGAAGAAAATGGCGTCGGCTGGTTCTTTTATACCCCTGTCGCACTGATGTCAGGGAAGAGGTGACGACAACCGACGCCGGACCTAGACTTTGGAATTCGGCCGACCGAGGACCCGCCTGACGGCAAGAGAACCGATCTATTATGACTGCAGCTGTATTAGCACTCGAACATCTACATTTATGGTAGGTACAAAACTGTACTTTCTTGTAGACAGTTTTCTTACATCTTGAGTGGAAGTGAACTGTTATCATCCTCTACATGTGTTTCAGGTGTCAGATTTCAGATGTTTGCTTTTGTGGGTATCTTTTGAAATATCAGAGACTGTAATTATAACCCTTACAATAACGGTGGAGAAGTATATGCTAGGTTAAAAGATGCAAAATCTTGGAGTGTTCTCCTTCCTGCAATATAGTATATGTGTGTGTGTTTATGTATATTCATCCATGTGCTAGTGCCTGCACACAAAAATGTCTTCTGATAGTATGTGTATATGTACATATATGTGTATGTGTGTGTGCGTGTGTGATGCAGAGGATTATAATTGGCTCTCCAATCATAACCACATTAGTATGTGTTTGAGACATAGATGCCAAGAAATTCATCTAGGGCGTTATCCATGTTGAGAACGCATAGTAAAAGGTTATGATCGGAGATTCAATCATAATTCTTTGTAGTGTATGGAGATTTATTTGCTCCATGTACTTCTGGTTACAGAAAAAAAAAGGAAAAAGTTAAAAGTGTTTTGCCAGCTTTGTAAGCCAGTAAAGCTCTTGTTGAGCACTAGCCATTCTTAGTGGCAAGCTCCATTTACAATATCAACGGGTCTACTTCACCCTGTCGAATGCCGACAATATCGAAGCTGATATTGTCGGCACCAAAATATCAAAAGCGAAAGTCATCGCTCGTGTAAACGAAAATCTCTGTAAGGGGAGATTTCCATTTACTGCAATGTAGTGCGATCTCGGAGTTGGTATATTTAAGTAGCGGGGGGTGTGGGGGGTGCAGGGAGGCTTGTCCCCCTGCTTATAGCAATTTGTGTTGTGTTTGGGTGTTTTTTTTTTTTTTTTGTGTGTGTTTGATGTTCGGGGGTTTAGACATTTTCGTGTCGATTATTACGCTGTCAGTCTGAGTTTTTGACAGTGTAATATAAACGCATATTAACAGCACATGGAAAGGTGCTTAGCAGCTCCCCTGCAAAAACATTTAAAAGGTTCCTTTAGCAAGTTTCTGAATTCACTTTTGTTGTCTGAATGGCAGTTTATTTCTTAAAGTGTCAGGGCTTTCAGTATCGGATCTTGCTCAGAAATTTTCTGAGGGTATCAAGAAAATAAACTTGCTTTGTTCTTAACTCACTGGATATGTGATACTGCACCACTGCAACAGAAGGTTTGGTTAGTCTAACAGACCTGTACAGAACCTTTTCTTCAAATGATACATGAATTAAATTCTAGTTGCATTTTCCTGCTGTCCTTCAGAATATTGACACTGCAAAGAAAGAAGTTCAAAACATGGATAATAAATGCCTAAAAGCAACATTTGCACAATGTAGTGGTTGCTAGAATAATGGTAGCATAAAATGTGTATATATATATATATATATATATATATGTGTGTGTATTTGTGTTTGTGTGTGTAAAAAAAAAAAAAAAAAATATATATATATATATATATATATATATATATATATACATATATATATATATATATATATATATATATACATATCTATATATGAGACTATCTTACAGCTTTGTTAGGATAACTGTTTATGTTATTTGCTAGGAAACATAAAGTAGAAATGTCTGTGTGTGTGTATGTATATATATATATATATATATATATATATATATATATATATAAGACCATCTTACAGCTTTGTTAGGATAACTGTTTATGTTATTTGCTAGGAAACATAAAGCAGAAATGTCTGCTTATTTCCACACTATCTCCACATACTCGCTACATCTACCTTAACTTTACCACAGCTTTCTTTTTCTATACATCACCTAACAAATGTTCACATTTTTAACCGACTTGTCTGTTTTCTACTCTTATCACCTCCTCTCTGCTTTTCGCTTATTTCTCCTACACTACCTCTCATATTTCTCTTATCAGTAAATGTAAAATTGTAATTTAACATTTTCAACCACATTGTATATGCCAGGCTGTCTTGTATTAATATGCAATGACTGTATTTTATTGATTATACATTTTTTCTAGTATACCTGTCTTTCAGTTACTGTACATCCAAAACATGAAGCTTTTCATTTTTTTTGTCTTGTATAAAAGTGCCTATTTTGTTTCTTGAGCATGTCTTCCTGGACCTCCACTGAAAAGGGGCTACCACAGCCCAGTCTGTCTACCCTGGTCAACAAAAGCAATTAATAATAAGTACATAAAGAGATTGACAGCTATTTGAGCACAGACCTCAATGAGACCCTGATGTCTCAAGTAAAACAAACAAATAGAGATGTCATCAAGTAGAACATAAAACAGTTCATCAGTGTCCATATTCAAGCGCAACTTGGATCTGTGTGTAGGAAGCAGAAAATTTACACCAGGACTGCTCCCTCTACTACTAGTGGGCAGCTGGAACTCCTGAATGGTTTATCCCATGCATGGGATCACCTGAAATTATCTGTGGTATGAAACCAGTTATTTCCTTTAGGAGTAATGTATGATTATCAACTATGGGATAGGTAAGGCCTATCTCTAACCAAATAGGATAGGTTAATTTGAACACAAAAAGGAAAATTGACTAGGCTTAAAATAGCCCACAAGGGCAGTTAGGTTAGTACTGGTCTATGTTCAGTCATCAAATTAAAATTTCAGAAAACGGCTAATAATTGAACTTTAAACATTGAATGTTTACATTACTGAACACGCTTATCTTCGAAAATAAAATCATCAAATGGCCATAGTTCACCAACATTGCTAATGTCCGATGATGCTGTGCACCTTGTCAACCAAGGTGGGGGGCTACACCCCCCCCCCACACACACACACACAAACACATCCCTCAACTATGTTTACCAACTCCAAGATCGCACTACAGTGGGGAATAGGGCAGATTTATAAAAGGGTTTGTTTAGCTTACCTTATGCATTTTGATACTTCCTGGTTGTTGGCCAAATATTACACTTCGATGAGTTATTTTTTGAAGATCAGCATGTTCGACGTTTAAATGTTCAGTGCTTAAAATTTGATTATAAGACATTTGCTGAAATTTTTATTCAGTGACTGGCATAGACCAGGCTAATACTTACCTACGAACCTGTGTTATTTCAGCCAGAAAAGAGCTAGCCATGCAGTCGACATGAGAACCACTCAGTGCATGTCTGTGATTTCCTTAGCAGTGGTAACCTAGTGTGTAGTATGGTGTGACTTGATGGTGCTCAGTACTTTGAAAAATTCCAGGAGCATTGCCCCCACATACTTCATTCTGATTAGTGCTGAAGACTTACTTTGGAATAAAACATAAACGATTTATGATCCCACAACACATGCATGCACATATACACACATGCACACACAGCTAGTCAGGTTTGCACATCTTAACATTGTACAGATAATTTAAAATGTATTTCTTATGTCTTTCATTCTCTGCAGGTCTGGAGGCTTTACAGCCTCTAATACGTGCACTTGCCTACACACACACACACACACACACACACACACACACACACACACACACACACACACACACACACACACACACACTCAGGTGATCAGTTTGGTATAGACCGTTTGTAATACATACCTGTCTTTTTTTTTGTTTTCTTGTAGGTCTGGTCTGAAATTGGGAAGGGATTTTTAGATGGTTCTCTGGACAAAAGCCCAACAAGGAAAAAATCTTATGAAAATGGTATGTTTCAAAGGTTTCTAGCATTTATACCTGACATAGGTTTTGGAATCGCAAACTGTGTACTATAGTAGTTTATAACCTGTAACCTGAAAGTGGAAGCCATCTACCAGTGATTAATTTCTGATCATAGCTGGATCTATCCTATAACTCATTATTTTTAATGCTGTCAGTCATGGCATGTGTCATTTTTTAATGTTGCTTATTGCTTTGTGCATGGTTTCTATTCCATTAAATTGTCTGTTGCACTGCTGTATTTAGTTTTTGCTTAATGCTGTGATAAAGGTGCGCTGATGGAACTGAGTGGGACTTTGTGCCATTTTGACTTGTTTAATGAGTATAACGGAAAAGTGTTTGGCTGTTATAAATGGTGAAGTACTGATACTGTCATTGCTGTAAATACCTGTAATGGAATGTGTTATTCAGCAGCAGTTTATTAGGTACTAGCAATGCATATTCCATATCCAGACTTTTTTCTGTCTACGGCTCTGCTGCTCATGGTTTGAATGGCTAGAGAGAGATAAAGGTACACACTATTCCAGCAGACGGACACTTTCAGGAACAATATGAGCATGCTCATCATATGCCATTGTGCATGTCTGTTTTGGTTAGGCATGTCTGCCTTTCTTAGCCTGCTGTTTCACTTACAATACTGTATGAGAGCTTTCTGTGTAGAGCACCCACTAACTGTTCTTATCAATGGAAAGTGAACCTATGCTGCCTTTTGAGCCAGTAGCCTTGGGTGTGGTGGTGATTTCCAGGTAGTACAGGGCTGTTCCCAGTCAGTGAGATTGTGTTTTCAATGCAGAAAGTGAGCTGCCAGCATCTAAGCATCTGTTTGAGAACCTATATGTGGAGCAGGTGATGAATGAAGTAATATATATGGAATGTGGTACTGCTTTTTAACTTTTGACCAAATGGCTCTGTTTGTTTTTTTCCAAGCCCTGGCAGAGCTTGAATCATGTTTGAAGAAGGTTATGAAAGAGCGCAGCAAGCAGCATGTCTTTGTGGATTCCTTAATGCAGGGCAGCCTTAGTGAGAAACAGGTAATACCTTGCCACTTTTCTTTGTCTCTTGCTTTTGCTATTCATTTTTATTTTCTGTTCTGTTTTTGTACTTTCATTGGTATCTCCAATGTAGCCCTGCAGTGTCTTATTATGTATAGTGTCTCTGTTTTCCTTTTTCTTTGTTGTTTGTTGCCATATTTGCTTTTCTGCCCTAGGACTAGGATTGTTCTACAGTCCTCCATGGACGTTATTGGTTATATGGAAAGAGTTGTTAAAGAAGTGTGTTCAGTTTGATGACATAGAGATGTTGCATTGGATTACTGGTATGTACCCTCTCAGTATCCTCCCCATACATGAGGCGGAGGAAGAAGGGAAGGATACAAATTTGAGAGAGTTTTTAGAATATTAAGTAACATTTTAATTTACTTACCCATGCGGTACAGTGGATCCTGGTCTTTTTTTTTTTTTTTTAGCAGGACTCTATATTGTATGAACCAGTGTAGATTCTCATAACACTTCTTAGTTGACATGGTTGACAAATGCTCTTTAATGTGTACCTGCAGTCATTAAGTTCATGTCTTGCTGTTTGAAATTGTTAGTTGCTTGAATGCCTGTTTCTGTCATGCAGCATATAGGTCATTCCTGGTATTCAGCTGTTCCGTGTCCATCAGGAACCTTGTAAAACCTGTTTGTTCTCTTGGGAGGTGCAGGTTGAGAGTTAGGGGCAGAAGAGGTGGACTGAAAAGCATCCTGGAAAGCCTCAAGGACCAGAGTAAGAGGAGAAGGGGCAGGGGTACCCATCTTCAAGAGGGAGTAATACATCTTCTGGACATCAGAGATCTGAGTAGCTTGGCAGTCAGTGTTTCATTATGTACTGGATAGTCTCACCAAAGAAAGCTTCCTAAATAGGTGAATCAGGTGACAAGGAGTCTTCATCAGAGGAAATTTGCCCTGGCGATTACATCTGAAAAGAATAGTCCAGAGTGGTCTGAGTCATCATTCTGCTCCTCATCAGAAGAGGAAGAAGCCAGAACCAGAGTGGGTTTTATGGAAGTTGCCTTTGGTAGAGGAGACACAAAGGAGGGAGGTTTTAAGGACATAATCGCTTTAAACAACCCTTGCGAAAAGTCCATCCACTCTTTCTCCCTAGCTGCTAAGGGAGAGGCCACATGCTTAGTCTTCTGTTTTTTTCTGTCTAGATGTGACATCCTCCTGGATGAAGCGCAGAGGTTCGGAACTCTGTCTGACCTCTATTACATAGCCTGGGATCTTATCCCTAACTAAAATTTGTGGGACTCCATGCGGTCCTTTGGAAGGAATTAGGCGTAGTTCCTCAGACATAGCAGTCTGCAAGGCCTCAGGAACCATGTTGGCCACCAACGGGCTTTCGGTAGCAGGCAGCTGAGCAGAGAGCAGAAATCTGACATATCTGTGGTTCTTTAACCTCACCGGGTACATCAGAGTCAGAAATGTTGGACCGCTAATCCATTCAAGGCCTCTAAAGCTTTTTCTTCAGTGGAAGAAAGATGTCTCAGGATGTGGATTCAGCCATCTTGGACTGGGCCAGTTGTTTAAGATGCTGGGTCTCAAGGAAGTTGTTAAGAGAAGAGAGCACAAGACCTAAGGTGTTTTAAGACAAATGATTGACAAGTAGAGCAGGATTTGTGGTTGTGTTCTGGGCTTAGACAAAAAAAGACACTTGGTATGCAACTCCTTGCATGGAATGTAGTGAACATGACTCTTACAGATGTGTTTTAAACCATTTCTATAATAACTTCCTCAGAGGAATCGGTGAATAAATGTCCTTATCCTAGGCAAATTGCTCCCAAAGATTTCTAACTGTATTTATTCTATGTTCATATTGTAAAACGTGTTTGTTTACTTGAACTGTAATGGTTTTCCAAGAAAATAGTCTAGGAGATGTAAGTTAATACAAGCATAGATCCTGAGTTCTTGGATTTCCAGTACTATTACTGTTAATTTACAGAAGTTTGTTTCTCAGGCAGTCCTTTATTTCTATCACTTCAGTAAAGAAAAATATCTCTGTTTCTTGTCTGTTCTTCAGAAGATAGGTGTTGTATTTAATCTACATGAATTTATCTTCAAAATGAGACTCTAATCAGAAGATAACTCGTAGGCATCAAGTAATCTTTCAGATACTATGTGCTTTAGAGAGACTGTTTTTTTAATGAATGAGTTTTTCTGAGTTAAAAATGGAAAACCACTTTACCAAAAAAAAATGCCTTGTTTAAAAAGGACTAGCATTGTATTATTCCTTCACTGGTGAAAACCTTGACTTCAAGTACAAAGTGTTTAAGAAGGCAAATAGGCTATATAGACCTGACTTACGAATTTATAAGTGCAGATCATGCCACAATTATACTGAATCAAAATCATGTCCAGAATCAAACATTCACTTTTATTTCATTTAAACCTGGTAAGGAATCGTAAGTCCCTAAGTAGGTCTGTGAAGAGCATGTTTAATTTTGCCATATTGTTAGAGCAGCTGATTATTTAATCCATGTATGTTGGCATTAGATACCCATGTTAAATCTGATGTTAGACAATATTTTTTGCCTGATAATAGCCTTAAAGACAGCATTGAGAAACTTGCGTTTGTGTCAAGTAAAGTAGAATGCGCTTGACAAATTGTGCATATGACTCAGTAGATGCATATGATAGAGAGATACAATTGCATTCGATTTTTATGTTAGTTTTAGTATTTTTAAACTGTTTTTCTCATTGGACTTCCACTGTATATGGCCTCCATCGATTTGGACTTGGCAATTATTCACAGCAAGCAAATAAAGTAAAAGCATATATGCTGTAGGGTGGTGTACCGTTGTTGCCTCACAGCAAGAGGTTTTCCAGTTCGATTCTCAGCTAGGGTGCCTTCTGTGCGGAGTCTCCATGGCTCCCTATATTTGAGTGGATTTCCTTTGGGTGCTTTGGACACTCTAAATTGTCCCTAGGTGTGAGTGTGTGTATGAGTGTGTGTGGTGCACCCTCTGAGGAGGGTTGGGCCTTGGGCTAGTAACCTGAGCCTGTAAAACAGAAAACTGCTACAGAAACAATGAACGCTGAAAGGTGCTCGTTGCCTGATGTACCACATGATGTATAAACGGGAAAGAGAGAGATGTGCTGTAGAATGTACAAGGGAAGTGTTATTAGTTAGAGGATAAACTAAATTCCTTAATGTTTGTAATTCTAAAATGGTATTAGAAAGTAGCAGTATTTGCGTGTTAGCAGTAATGCACTATTGTTAATGTGGAGTTGTGTTAGGTTAGTACAGACCTCCAGCAGCACTGCTTTTAGAGTGCTGTCCTTTATCCTTCAGTAATTATTAACATTTTTGCTGTATTAGTATGTGCTTTACTACTAACACATGCCAGAAGGTACATTAACAGTTATCTTTTCTGAAGTGAGCTCAGTACTGTATCGGATATATTACTTTTCTAATTTCTCCAAGTATTCTGGGTTTCTAATACCATGATGGAAATGGACCCCATTCTTAAGTCAAAGTGTGATTAAAGTTCATGAAATTAGTATTGTTTCAATCTTTGATGTTAGCTAGCAGGACTGTTTGCAGCACCCACAGTGTGCCCAGTATTGACTCTTCCTGCAATGCTTGCAGAGTTACATGCGTCAGTAACATATCTAAATATGATTGTAAATTCTTTTTTATATGTCCCATTGCTCCTATTACTTTTGGAACTGTCTGGATATCTATCCTTCTTCCACATTGGCCTCGTTTCTGCCTGCAAATCCTGGTATTTTATTTCTTTCTGTCTGTCTGTGCGTAAGACACTGTAGTCACTGGATATAGCAATTTCAGTGATGAATGGTACTTTTGTCTGCTTTTCCTGGACTACTAGATCTGTTTTTCGAACTGTTGGTAATGGGTGACCCCATGTGGTGTAAACTTTTATCATTTTCTATAATGCTTTCTGGCTCATGTTTCCAGTGCTTCTCAGCTACTTCAGTATTACAATGTTTGCGCATCCCCAATGCAACAGTGTTGCCACATTATTATGCCTTTCAATATACAGTCCTCCTGCCATTAGTGTATCACACCCAGCAACAAGATGTGTGACTGTTTCCAATTCTGTTTTGCAAAACCTGCATTTGTCTTTTTCTCCCACATGTTCAATGAACTTTGTGAGCCAACATGTACATAGTCCACTATCCTGAGCCGCCAATATTAACCTTTCATCTTTTGGTTTAAGTTCACCTCTCCTTAACCATTCCTGCGTTCGGTCATGATCGATATAAGGTTGTCTCCAGAGTTTTCTGTACTTGCAACTATATTTCTGCATTTTCCAGATTTCTTGCCTTCTCATCTGGTCCTTCACCTTATATTCTTTCATTTGTTTTTGGCACATTCAGTTGCTGCCTGATTTTTATCTACTTCTGGTTTGATTTCCATTCCCACTTGACACTGGTATGCTTCTGTTAAACTAAGCAGGTAAGTCATCTTAGACTTATTCTCCTCATGTTTTAAAACTTTCACTATATTTGGATCTTGTGAGGTCAGCAGATATGTATGCAGTTCTATAATTGCAGATCTATACATGTAGTCAATCTCGAGAAGGCCCATACCTCCTTCAGAAAGGGTAATATATAATCTTGGTATACACTGATTTTTATAAATCATTTGTTAAGCATGAAGCATTTTTCTTGTTTTCCTGTCCAGCTGATCCAGTACTTTTTGGGGCCAATCACTCCAAAACTGTAAGTTAGGACAGGAAGAGCAAATTGGTTTATAGCCTGGACTTTGCTCCTAGATATCAGAGCTGTTTTCAATATTAATTTTAGTCTTTTTAAAAATATTCCTTACCAAGTTTTATTCACATTTTTCATATTTTATTGTTGATCCTTTATTAATTCCCAAGTATTTTTGCACTCTGTCTTGCTCAAGTTCTTTTATATCACATTCCTGTCCCAGACTGATGTTTTCTTGGTGCTGCAGCTTTCCTGCTTTAAAGGTTGCTTTTGCACATTTATCAAGAGCAAATGATAATCTGATGTTGTTAATCTTCGTTCATTCCTTACTGATGGGTTATCGGTTCCGTCCACGGAATTGAGCCAGGCTCGCATCAGCCAAATTCTGTCGAGCCAAGATCCTACCCAGAATGCTCTGCCCCCTGTTACCTCCAATCTTGTTTGCCGCATTGCTTTACAGCCGTGTCAAGCCACTCTCTCTCTCAGCTAAGTGAATGTTTTGAAAGTTTCTATATTGTTAGCGCTTAAAAAGTTTTCAGTCAGTTACTAGCTCTATAATCCTACCCTATCGTAACGTTAAGACTCTCATAGTTTTTCTTCCCTTTTTTTTACCCTTTTGTTACCTTTGAGGTAATTCTTCATTACCATTGTTGGTAATTCTTCTTTTCTCTCTCTCTTCTTACCTTTCTGGGTAGCTTTGTTAACTCCTTGATACTATTGTTCTTCTCCACATCATTATGTCGGACAACAAAAGTAGTGTTGGTTTCAAACAATGTACCACTTTCTGATGGGCATGATTTATGTGTCTATTGCTTGAATGTCTCCCACCTTTCAGTGGATCCCCCGTGTGGGATTTGTAGAAATGTTTTGACCAGGACTCTCAATGAAAGAAAGAACAAGTTAATCCTGAAAGGCCTCCTTAAAACTCCTTTCTGTGGGGCTATCTCTGGGTCAGAGTGCTCGCCCCCTCCTGCTAAACCCTGTAAGAGGCGTTTTTCTTTCTCCTCTTCGAGGTCGTTCACTTCATCTCCCTCTGGAGATCGCAAGGAGTCGACTCACAAAAAGGTAAAAATTTCGAGCTCGGCGCTGCCAGCTGTGGCCCTTTCGGTACCAGCCTCGGCACCACCCCAGTTCATTCTTGCTCCAACTATGTCCTCTTTATCGCCACTGGCACCGGAGTTCCTGGTGCAGACACTTACGGCTCTGACAGTTTCTTCACAGCCTTTATTGGCATCGTCTCTGCAAGTACAGGCTCCTTCGGCACCATTGGTGCAAACTCCTTCGGCCCCGAGTTTGACAATACTGTCTTCTATGGTGCAGACACCTTCTGCACCGAAATGCTCTTTGGTACAGTCTTTTTCAGCACCGTCGTTACCGGTGCAGACACCTTCCTCGACGGCACTGTACCATCAGTGCAGACATTTACCACACCGCCCTTTACGGTGCAGACACCTTCGACTTCTATGACGCTGCTTTCATTGGAGCAGATAACCTCGACACCATTCTCCTTGGTTCCGAGCTCTGCACCACATGAACTAGCAAGGATTAAGTATTCTCCTTCCTTGGATCCGTTTGCTAGAAGCCAATATAGCCCCTTTCTAGAAAGGCCAGAATCGCCTTCAGGTTTTTCTATGAGATCGACCAGGACACAATCAGAATAAGATGTGTTGCGGCTTGTCAACCAGTTGCTTGTGGCCAGGGGTCTCTCTCAGCCATCTAAAGCTACATTCCCTCTTCCAGGTGACCATATCTCTCCACAGATTCCAACATACACTCCTCCTTCAACTTCCACGGAAGCATCGAAGCTCCTTCCTCCAACAGGAAATTCCCTTCCTCCGACCCCAATAGTGGACCTTACTTTAGAGCCGGAGTCGTCCTTGTGGCCCTCGGTGCACTGGGAATCAGGCTGTTCTCAGGCTAGTGGCTGTGCCGTGGGGGAAGGCATTCATGGTTCCACGCCAATTTTGTCTATGGCACCCTCCTCGAGCCTCCTTCCCTCATGCTCCACCGCCCTCTTGAGACTCTTGGTCTGGGTTTGGCTCATCGGAGCGGGGTGTGACCCCGGTTCTGGGGTTGTGCACAGTTCCGGGCTCCCATCCCTCTTTGGGTGATCCGGCCTTCCAGGCCATGAAGTGGGCGCTTGCCTCTGCTGGCAAACCTCCCATGTCAGGTCCCCCCCGTGCAGCAACTGTCACAAGCCACAACCACCGGGCACAAGGACCTCAGGTTTTTCTCCCTCAGGAGACCCCATCTTTGTAATCTTCCCCAGAGCTCCCCACTGAGGAAGTCCCTTGCAAGGTTTCGTGCAAGAGGAAGCACATGGACTCCACTGAGGAGTCTTTGACCGAAGATACTGACTTTGACAGGGAAGGGTCCCCACGGTCACCCTCTGATGAGGTGTCCTTTGACATTGTCAAGATCCTAAGACACAGGGGTGACTGGAATTCCTCCAACCCTTGCTCATAGGAATCCGTATTCCTGCAGGCCTTTCGTGCCTGGCCCCCTACCTCTTCGGTTACCCCGCCGGCCGATGAGCTTGTCCAGCTCATCGTCCAGCGTGCATGGAAGGCTCCTGACACCCTGGAAGCTATACCATGGAGTATTTTATCTCCCCCAGCTGAGCATCCCCATTGGTTAAAAGGTCTTCCAGTAGATGCCATGGTGGTGGCGGCTGCAACCAAAAAAGACTTGGCAGAAGAGAGCCAGACTGTCCATCCGCCCAGCAAGGAGTCCCGGGCGATAGACAGACTCGGGAAGCATGTGTTTGCTTCATCGACCTTCGCCACAAGGTCCTTGAACTACTTGGCACATTTTACAAGGCTCACCAACTCTCTGAAACCTTGGCAGGAGCTGTTTCTGATGAGGTCTGTGACAACGTAGCTTCTCAGATAGCGACCCTAGAATCCATATCCAATTCTTCCATGCGCCTTATTTCGCTCGCAACGGAAGGAGCGGCTAGAGCGGCAGGCGCATGTATAGTCATAAGACTACATGCCTGGATGCGCTTTTGTGGCTTTGCGGACTCAATTAAGGCTTCCTTTATGAACGCCGTCATCGAGGTCACTTCTTTGTTTGGCCCCAAGGTTAAAGATACGCTGGCAAGGTGCAATGGTGCAAGACCCTATCTGCCATTGGTGTCCGACACTCCACTCCTCAACGATTCTATTCCAGAAATCAGAGGAGCGGGAAGATGTGGCACAGAAAAATCACAGGGCTCTTTCTGTGATGCACGTGCCAAGTTTTCCCCTAGAGGCAGAGGGGGGAAACTCCAATGGAAGATGCCCCTTTCGGGGCAGGGGAGGTCCGCGAAACCAGGGTTCCAGAGATTCTTTCTCTGGGCAACCCTACCAGCGCTCCTGAAGTGTTGCCCAACTGCTCACCTCTGGAAGCAGTCGGGGGTCATTTTACCTTGTATCCCACTGCCTAGCGAAACGTAACCACCGATTCTTGAGTATAATGGATGATATCCAGAGACTATCGCATCCCCTTCCATCTCTGTCCCACCTCATCCAGAGACTTACCCGACGTCCCACCCAGTCAAAGGGAAGCAGCAGCACACAAAATCCGAAAGCTGCTACAAAAAGAGTCATCCAAAAGGTCCTCCCAGAGCAAATAGGATCCGGTTTTTACTCAAGGTTCTTTTTAGTGCCAAAAAAGACAGGGGGCTGGAGACCGATTCTGGATCTCAGCAAACTGAGCAAATTTGTAAAAACAGAGAAATTCTGGATGGTCATGGTTCAGTCTATACTTCCTCTTCTGGAAGATGATTGGATTTGATCTGTAGATCTTCAGTGTGTATTACCATATAAAAATGGACAAGCGCTCAAGAAGATACTGCTGCTTCTGCATAGGAGCCAGCCACTACCAATTTCAAGCACTGCCCTTCCGTCTCTCTGCAGCCCCCAGACTGTTCAAGTGCATGGCAGTGGTCATCGCTCACCTACGACTTCAAGGATTCCAGGCGTTTCTATACCTAGACGACTGGCTCCTCACCACCCCCACCAAGCATCTAGTGGAAAAAGCCTTAGACTACACTCTTCTCTCAGTACAATGCCTGGGAATCACTATAAACTGGGAGAAGTCCAACACGACCCCAGCACAATCTTTAGAAATCATTGGGATTCTGTTGGACACAAGGAATTGCACAGCATGTCTTCTGGATCACAGACTTCAAAGAGTAAGACAACAGGTTCAGCTGCTACTCTGTCACCACAAATCATCTGCTCGATCCATACTCCAACTCTTTGGGTCAATGGCAGCCTCGATCACCAATGTTTCTCTGGCCAGATTCCACATGAGACTTCTCCAGTGGTTACTTCTCACTCAGTGGTACCCTCTACAACATCCTTTGTCTTTTCAGATAAGTGTAACTCAGAGATGCAAGCAAGATTTGCTCTGGTGGACCTCTCGAAATCCCCAACAATGGTCCCGCCCCTTAAGCCCCCATCAGCCGAAAGCCACGGTGACCACGGACGCCTCCCTGATGGGGTGGGGGGCTATATCAGGGAAACTCTGTCCAAGGCACCTGGTCGGAAACAGAGGGTCATTTGCATATCAGTGTCCTGGAACTGAGGGTGGTGCTGTTAGAGTTGCAACAATTCCACTCCTTCCTTCCGTTAGGGACTATTGCGATCCAGTCAGCATGTCAGTGGTCTGGTACATCAGCAAGCAAGAGGGCACCAGGTCTTATACGTTATGCCGAGAGGCCTTGAGAATATGGCAATGGGCGATAGCTTCCAACCGCTTTCTAATTGCAATGCACATTCCCGGGAGCTCCAATGTGATTGCGGACAAATTGAGCAGGTGAATTCTACAACCTCATGAGTGGTCCCTCAACCCTGTGATAGCGGCAAGAATTTTCAACTGCTGGGGACAGCCTTGCTGCGATCTATTCGCCTCCCCAACCAACTACAAGTCCATAAACTACTTTGCCCTGATCCCCCCCCTCGGGGACAGTCACCAAGAGACGCTCTAGTCCACACTTGGCCCTCTGGTCTGCTTTATGCTTATCCTCCTCTTCCCCTCATCTCTCAATTTCTGAAGAAAGCACGGCAGTTGAAGAGCAAAGTGATCCTCATTGCTCCATATTGGCCTTGACAAGTTTGATTCTCCTTCCTCTGGCCTCACCTACTAGATCGACCATGGATCCTCGATCTATCCACAACTTTGATCTCCCATCCACAGAGTCTGTCTCACCCCAGTCTAATAAGCCTGAAGCTGACAGCTTGGTTTCTCCACTTCCTATGATTGCCAGGCAGGATAACCTCTCTTCCCCGATGCGCAGTATTCTTATCGCATCTCATAAATCGAACACCAGGCTAATCTGTCTCAGCAAATGGAAAAGGTTTTCATTATGGGCAGCGAATAAATAATTGGACCCCTTGTCAGCCCCAGTTTTGGTGGTTTAGATTACTTGTCTCATCTTTTTCAGTCTGGGGTGTCAGTCTCTACTATTGTGATCATTTAGCTGCCATTTCTAATTTCTACCTTGGCTTTCAGGATTCTTCACGCATGTCACATAGACTCTGTAAGACTTTTTTGAAGGGTGTTTTTCACCTAAAAACCTCCCTTTAGAGAACCAGTACAACCTTGGGATTTGGCCTTGGTTCTACAAGCCCTAACAGCTCCCCCCTTTGAATCTGCATCTTCCTGTGATTTAAAGTACCTCTCTTGGAAAACTTTGTTTCTAGTTGCAATCACATCAGCCAGACGTCTGTCAGAACTTCAAACCTTATGCATCAAATGTTCCTACCTTATTTTTCATAAGGATAGAGTATCACTGAGAACAAATTCTTCCTTTTTACCGAAAGTGGTGTCAGAGTGGTCTATCAACCAGTCTGTTGACCTCCCAGTATTTTTTCCTAATTATTCTAACAAGGGAGAGTATTGCCTGAGTTCCCTGGATGTTCACAGGCAAATACAATTTTATCTGGACAGAACAAAATCTACCCGTAAGTCAGACAAACTATTTCTGGCCTTTTCTGGACCAAGGCTAGGTCATCCGGCCTCAAAAGTTACATTGGTGCCATGGTTGAGAAATTGCATTACTTTTGTCTACAACAAGAACAACATCACCTTGCCTCACAGGGTGAAAGCCCATTCTACAAGGTCCATGGCACCTTCAGCAGCTTTCCATGCTAGGGCTTCCCTCAGTGATATTTTTTCAGCTGCGACATAGGCCAAACCCCATACTTTTATCCTTCATTACAAATTGGATTTGGCCTCCAGAGGTAGAGCTTCTTTTGGTTCCATGGTGTTCAGGAATGTCCTTCCACGAGGGCCACCCTGGGATACAGGTAGCTGGGGACGCTGTCCCATCAGTAAAGAATGAACAAAGACTAACGACATCAGATAAAGAAGTTATGTCTTACCATAACATTCCATCTGTGTTATTGATCTTCGTTCATTTATTATTCCTCACCCTCCGTCCCCTTCCGGAGGTTCCTGGTTGATCTCATATACTCCTTTTTTCCTTTATTGTAGGTCTGTTATGACCAGAGGTAGCCTCTACTTTTGTCTATCAACTTGCAAACTTGATCTGAGGTGAGAGGGAGCAGAGCATTCTGGGTAGGATCTTGGCTCGAGAATTTTTGGCTGATGCGAGCTTGGTATGAGGCTGGCTCGGTTCCGAGGACAGAACTGATAACCCATCAGTAATGATTGAACGAAGATCAACAACACAGATGGAACATTATGGTAAGACATAACTTCTTTTTCTTGTATCATCTGAGAAAGTGTTGACCACTTTTAGTTGTGCTTTCAGTTCCTCATCGGAAGAGTTTTATTTATATTTATTTATATAGTTTTAAATCATCCAAAGAAAGAAGATGAGAAGTCTTTACGCTTTGTTGTTTTCTGGGAGCCAAATTGTAGCCATGATCTAATCTGTTAAGTAGACATCTTAATGGGTTAAGGGCAAGACAGAAGAACAGTGGTGACAGAGAGTCACCCTGAAATATCCCCCTTTGAATTTTTATCCCTGGAATTATAATTTGTCCTTTATCATGGCTTGACTGCAAAGTGGTTTGCCACTGTTTCATGATCGCTGTAATATAATCAATCATTTTAGGGTGTCTTATATGTTTATAAGCATTGTTTTATCCATGAATGTGGGATGCTGCCAAATGCTTTTTTTGTAGCATGTCCATGCCATACTTAGATTCTTACCCTTTTTACAGTTCTCCACTATGACTTTGTATCATAACAAATGATCCTTTGTGCCACACAACATTCTTTTGTTATCCATTTGTTCTGCTGCCATGGTTGAGTTTTTTCTAATTGACTGTAAACTCTATTGGCATCAGTTCCAGTGTGTAGTTTACACATTGTCGGAAGGCAAGTTACTGGTCTATTTATTGATCTATACTTTTTAAGATAGCTTGCAGGTTCACTCTTAAGGAGGAATATTATTTTTCCTGTTGCTAACCAGGTTGGCGACTATTCAGGGTATGCCTATAAATAGTTCTTACTCAAGGATAAATCTTCATTTAAGATGTTAATACTTTTAGGCAGAAGTTAGGTAGTGTATCTGGACCTGGGGTTTTCCAATTAGGGAATATTCATAAGTTTGTTTCAATTTCTGTAGCCATTATTTCATCCCATTTTATATCTTCTACATTTGAACATCTTATTTTTTCTTTTACTTCTTCTATCCATTTAGCATCTTTATGTTCAAGCAAGCGAAACAGTGGTCCAAAACCTTCAGTTTATTATAAAACAGCAAACAAAGCTTTCGAGTTAACAAACTCTTCTTCAGTATAGTGTTAATGCATCAATATATATCACATGCCAACGAATAAAAACAACACAATTCATCACGTTATAAAAACATACGATTTTAAAATCAAACTCTACATATTCAACTAAACTACTTCATATAACTATTGCACAAAACAGCAATTTAAGTCACATAAGAGTGTTTCTCTTTTAGTAATGGTTTTAGACTATTAGTTACATTTAGTTGTGGTGGGTAGTCAGCCCAAAAATAATTTATCCATTTATATTCCTCTATCTGTTTTATTAGCAAGGTCACCACCTTTGGACCACTGTTTCTCTTGCTTCTACAACGTTTGACTTCCTTGGTCCAATTTTGGCTGTTTAGGTGAATTTTTACTTGTGTTTGGAGCATCTTTATGTTCCACAGGATCTTCATAGATATTTCTATAAAACATGTCTATTTCTTCTTTCTTTTGGTGGTGTTTCAATTCCTTTTGTCTTGTTTTCCAATTCTCTATAAAACATTTTTGGGTCATCAATAAATTGCTTATTTTCTACTTTTTCTTTATATTTATCTGCATATATTTTAAGTTTTTCTGCCTGTGCTATTTTTAGTTTATTATTTGCAGTAGTATACAATAGATCCTGATCTGTTCTGATTCTGCGTGTTTCATTTATCACGTCTATCTTTGAGTATTTTTGTTGATCTCTTCCCTCGTCTGTATTCTTCTAACATTGACACTTCTCGTCTTAATTGCTTTATAGTTTTCTGTATTCAGTACTTCCATGATGGCATTTGATTTCAACCCTTCTTTCCCTTACTGTCCTGTGGTTTTGTGGTACGATTCTTATCTGTTATTAATTTAGCTGCACAGTAATATGTTCTATTTACTTCTGCTATATCACGTGAGTTTCTATGAACAGTTCTGATTGCTGTGTTCATTTATTTTATCAAACTTCTAACATTTTGGGTCTTACTGACTCTCCGGAGTCTGTTTCCTTCATTGATGTTAATATGTCTAAACAAGTCAAGCAACTGTTCCCCTAGATAATTTTCTTCTAAACTGAGGGCACATTCTTTGTTCTCCATTTCCTGTAAGCATTCTACAGAAAGTTCCAGATCATTTTCTTTTCATATTCTCTTCAGTTTCATCCTGTGTCAGCCGTTGCTCTTCCCTTGCTGTGCAACTCCAGCTGAACTTTTATTCTTATTTCCTGCTGAAGGGTCCAAAGTATCTTCATATGACAACTGATCAGATGTTTCCCGCTCCACTGGTTTCTTCTTAATTTGGGGATTCATTATTCTGTCCTGCTGTGGTGTTAGATTTTCTACACTAAATCCTTGACTTCGCAGGTAATCCATAACCTCATTTTCTATTTCATTACTTTCTCCAGTACTAGCCCTCCTCTCTACTTTCCTTTTTTGTTTTCTTATTTTTGTATTGTAAATTTTTTCCATATCCAGATTCCTTTGTCTGTAATGTCTTTGAGGCTGATTTTGTTTGTATTGATTAATTTGGCTTTCTCCTTTGCATAAATATTGCACCATATCAGATATCTTTCTTTCCCATGTCCATATTTCTTTTTTTATACCTTTCAGAAATCTCTAGATTTTGTTCTTTATATTTTCGCAGCTCCTCAATCACTTCTTTTTCCAAACAGCCTAAGATTTCTTGGTTATCATGTTTTTCATGACTCTGTTGTATTAATGAACACAAATTTGCATTTGAAGCTTTTAACAGTTTTCTTGTGCAAGTGTTTTTCTTTCCTGTAATTTATCTCTTAATCTTTTTGTATATCTTTAGTCTGGAAATTCTGGGCTTCTTGCATAATAGTAACAAAGCATTTCTTTCTTATCCTCAGTAGTCCACTCTATCATCTTTATAGCTCTTTTTTTGTGGAATACTACTTCCTTCTACAACAGAGGGGCCATTCCCCCCTAAGCCTAGCCTAACTCCATTGTATGAATGTTTCCATGTCTTGAGGATGCAACATTGTCATTTTTTCCAATCCTCGCACCAGTGAGTCTACCAGGATTGGGCACTTTTTTATCCTGGGACTTCTGCACCAAGCTGTCTTTTTTTTTTACTTTTTAACCTACGTCTATCCATGATATATGCTATATAAAATGCAGTCAATATGTCAGTGTCGTCTTGGTGAGATTTTGTTACAAAAAGAAATGTTCCAGCTCGTGAAGGTACTCACCATGACTTGAGGATGAATTAAATTCCAGCAATACCACTCTTGTTTGCTTGCTAATTTTATCATGTCTCCATTCAAACCATTATGGAAGTACTGATAACCATACAGTATTTCTTTTTTTTTTTTTGGGGGGGGGGGGTTGTATATATGTTGGAGCCTTTGGAGTTTAACTATGCCCATGTGCCTTTATCTGTCTGTGTGGAATTTGCAGACATTCTGTTCCCTCTATCAGACTATTCTACCTTAGAAAATGCAAAAGCTATCTGTACTTATTTCACAGAGAGGAGATAAGGGAGCTGCAGAGCGTGTATGTCTCTGGACCAGTGGCCAAGCCTCAGTGTGCACAGCATATACAGATAAAGCAAGCTGTTTGAGTATGTGGAGTACAGCAATTCATTGTTAACTTATAGTCTTCCAGCTTGATTATCCTCAGATTTTGTCTTCATTGTGGAGCAGTTATTGTTGGGGTGCCACACATTCCCATTACTCATGGGCCCTCGGACAGCCTTGCCAGTCATATGCATGGCTGCCATAACCTGATGTGGTTTGCTGCACATCTCAGTGTAACTGCCCTAAAAAAGAGCACAGCACAATGTAGTAAATCCCTCTTGGGTTAATGATACTTCAGATGTGCAGCAGTGCACTGTTGAGGGCTGTTCTGCAGAATAAATGCTCACTGGAATGCTATGGTATGCTGTCTTTTGGCATTGATACCAGACAGTGCCCTAGTGAAGTGCAAATACTAACTGTTATGCATGAGCATATAATATAACTATCATTTATGCATTATTTCAAGGTTAGTGTCCTTAAGTGCTGTATGCCAACAATAGGTATCTTAGTCTGCCATCAGGTGTGGTACCTTGTGTAGCTGTATCCTGGTCTGCATGCACCCTGTTCTGTCACATGTCTCCATTAGTCACTTGTGTGTGAATTCCCCTTACTGACCTTGCCTTGATCACCGTCCTGTTGTTCTAGCCAGTTAACCATGTCTGTTTATTGTTTGCAGATGTTCTGCACTGTAAATTGGAACTTCACTAGGTGATGAATGGTATGATCACTGTCTTGCCCTTCGTTACTGCTGTTTCCTTGATTGAGCTTGCAGACTTTATGCAATACTATTTTTTTATCACAAGATAGCCTCTTTCTCCTGTATTCTGTGCCTTTAGATGCATTTTTGCCATTGTGTCACAGTACAGACATTTTTTCATGTGTTTTCTGTCTGCAGCAATATTGTTGTTTGGTGGCCCTTGCTGATTTCTCACACTGTAATGCCTTGATTGTATGCCAGCCCTTCCATATTCTGGAAGTATTGCCCCAGAGTAACTGTATTATTATTCTTTTTATGAACTGAGTTATCAGTCCTGTAGAAGAAACAGTGCAGACTACTACAGCTGGTATGCATAATGGAGAGATCATGTTTATTCAGTCCATCTGAGATCCAGCTTGTGGGTCCTTGAGATGTTTATTGGGTCTTACCCTTGAGCCTTTTTTTAGATCCACCCCTATAATGCTGTAGTGCTCTGTGTTCCCTCTTGTTTGCCACTGTCATGAAGAGATGAGGTTCTCAATGACTTGGCCAAGCTAAGTGCTCTATTTCATTTAATTCTTTCAAATCTACTTTTTTGTAGGATTTTTCTTCATTGTAGTATGCATTTTTTTGTGAGGTTACCCTTTCAGTCCCTGTATTTCATTATCGGCCCCTTTCTTCCCCTCCTTTACTCCATCAGTGCATCCTGAAGGGCTTGGCTTTGTAGGCCCTGTCTATTCTGAAAGCCCCTTGACATCAGACTCCAGGAAACAGTTGGAGGTGACCCTGGCAACATTGTGTAACATATCTAACCTCTTTATGCACCTTGTGCTTAATGTGGCAGATGGTGCAACGAGGACAGTTGGGGCTGATGTAGCCATGGGGAGGCAGGAATTGCTGTACGTATGTGACTTTGTGAACCACTTGAAGGCATCCTTCACCAAGGCATATCCTCATTATTTAGTCCATCAGTGAAAGAGAGGGTGTAGAGTTGCAAACAGGATGGCAAGACATACTCTGCCATCAGAGTGAAGTTTGAGGCCTCTCAAAGATCATATAGCAGGAACCAAAAGGGGCTCAAGTCATTTAGAAAACCCAGGCATCAGCAATTTGAAGCGCCTCCTGAAAGGGGTGGATGTGGCTAAGGTGGACCCTTTAGTGGATATAGACCTAGAGGCAGTAGTAGTCTACAAAACTAGGGATATTGTGGACCTTTTCTAACAAACTACTGTGCTCCTAAAGGACTGCCCAACTGCTTCCCTCTGGAGGTAGTCTGGTGTCATCTGTCCCTTTACTCATAAGCGTAGGAGGCCATCATGCAGGATAAGTGGATAAAAGTGATTACATCCAGAGGCTATTGTGTACCCTTTTTCCTCTCGTTCCCAGAATTGAGACAGCTTATGTCAGATATCCCACCCTGTCAGTGCAGCACAAAAAGAGGTTGTCTCTTTGTTTCCTAAAAGAGCCTTCGAGGAAGTCCCACTAGACCTGAGAGGCGCCAGTGTTTTATTTGAGATTTTTTATAGTTTCGAAGAAAAGTCAAGACCAAAGGCCTATTATGAACCTCAGTCACCTAAACAAATACATGCAGAAGACACAGTCCAGAGTGGTCATGGTGCACTCGATCTCCCCTGACAAGTGAAAACAACTGGAAGTGGTCAGTAGTTCTCTAAGATGCTTACCTACACATCAGGGTAGTGTGGTGGTCGCAGAGATTCCTTTGCTTCTGATTAGGAGTCAGTTTTGAGACTTGCCCTTGGTCTTACCACAGCCCCCAAGGGATTTACCAAGTGCATGGTGGTCATAGCAGCTCACCTATGTCATTAGGGATTCACAGTGTTCTCCTGCCTGAATGACTGGCTCCTAACTGCTTTCACAATGGAATGTCTCCATTCAAGCCAGGGACTCACTGCTCAATATGTGTCTGTCCTTGGGAATTTCCACAAACATTCAGAAGTTAATTCTCCAACCTACATACAGGATTCTTTACATAAGTTGTCACATAGATACAGTCCATAGTTTCCTTCTTGACTGCCAAGTTCCAGACTTTGAGGTGGGTGGTATTAATTCTTCAGAGTGTATCCCCCATTTCCACTGTGTTGTAATGGTTCATTTTGCATGTTACCATATGAGGATACTCCAGTGGCTCTTGCATATCCAGTTGCTGCAACTCCTGCATCCTCTTTCCAAGATAGTCCTGATAACCAGTGCCTGCAAGAGCTGTTTACAGTGGTGGCCATACTTCCTTTAGACCTATCAGCCTGTCTCCCTAGTTACAGTCATGACCCAGATACTTCCTCCTGGGGGGGGCATTAAAATTGGAGGATGGTCCAAGCTCTATGGACTGCGGACAGGTCAGTGTGTGCAGTCCACCTTGTGTTGCAGGAACTTCTGGGCCACCTTCCTCCAGGGGTAATTTCTGTATAACCTGACAGTATGATGGTAGTTTTGTATATCCGCAAACAAGGAAGGAACCAGATACTACTCCACTGCTTTGGGAAGCAATGAGAGCTTGGCAATGGGAGATAACTTCACAGAGCTTTCTCATAGCAACATACTCATATTCTGGGAGCCCTCAATTGCCTTGTGGCAGGCTCGGCGGATCTCTTCTAACAGTTCATGAGTGGTCCCTCAATCCATTGATAGCAAAGCAGATTTTCAGTAGTTGGGACTTTACCTGCTGCGTATCATTTTGCCTCACCACTCAACACCAAATGCATCAGATATTTCACCATGATCCATCCTCAGGGACAGCCAACAAGGGATGCTGTAACACAGCAATGACCTCCTGGTCTCCTTTACATCTTCTTATCCTTGCCGTTGATCCCCAGTTTCTTGCAGAAAGCAATCAGATTCAAGGCTTCTCTCTTATTTATGGCCGTCTACTGGCCTACACAGACGTAATATCGGGGAACTCCCCACAGATATTGGGTCCAGTGAAGGATCTTCTTTTGCACCCCTCTCGGGAGCCTCACCTGAATCAACACACTCTGAAGTTAACTGCATGGTTTCTCCACTTCCAGTAATGGCAATTATGTAGGCCTATCTTCTGAGGTGATTAAGATCCTATCAGCCTCTCAGAAAGAAAGTACATGTAGACTTTACCATAGAAAATGGAAAAGTTTTTGTCTTACGGGCCTCTTCCAAAAATATTGATCCATTTTCAGCTTCTGTCCTGGATGTTTTCCATTTTTTTAGCTTCTATATTAGATTCCAGCTCAAGTTTTTCTACTGTAAAAGTGCAACTGGCTGTTATATGAAATTTTCATGCTGGCTACCACAAACATTCCCTTACCTCCCCTAAGCATTATAAAGCCTTTCTAAAAGATTGCTCGTGCTCAGATCTCCTGCCAGGGAAAACAGTTTCCCCCTTAGAATCTGAACTGTGTGTTAGAAACCTTGACAAAGCCACAGTTTGAATCAGCGTCTTCCTTATTATTGAATGCCTTATATTGGAAAACAAGGTTTCTGGTAGCCATCACTTCTGCTACATGGTTTCTAAACTTCAGGAACTTTCTTCATTAGCCCGTTTATGGTTTTCCACAAATACAGAATGTCATTCCGTACCAGTCGGTCCTTATCTGCTTAGTGATTTTTGAAATGAATATGACACAGCCCATTCACTTACTAGTGTTTTTTCCTAATTATTCTAACAAAGAAGAGTATATTCTATACACATGTTGGATATACATAGACCATACTGTTTCTACCTTCATAGAACCTCTAAAAAAGGCCAAAGTTTCAAGGCCTACCACTTTTGCCCCTCTGTCATCGGACACCCCGCCAACTACTGATTTAGGGATTGAGGGACGTCCGCTGGAACTGTCATCTTCAGCGACTACTCTCGAGAAAGCCGCTTTTGAAGCACTGGAAGACACGTCCTCAGAGGTTTTTCCGACGTCTGCTATAGCCGGGGTCGAGGGGGAACCAGGCTCCAGAAGACGCCCTTCTGAGTTCCAAAAATCCGAAATCTCACCCTTAGGCCACATCCCTGAAACTAGGCCCCATTTCAGCAAAATCAACTCCTCTGAAGAGGAAACAAAAGACTAAACACTTGTCTCCTTCCTCGGAGGAGCAACCAGACTGGCACTCTTTCTCCCAGTCCTTGCTGCAGGCCTTTATGGTTCTTGGGCCTTCAGCGTCCACAGCTGCCACATTACCTGTCCTCAGCCCCAGGCCAGCCTCAGCTGTCTCCATTCCTCCTACCCACACCCAGGAAGAAGATTCCTCTTCTGATGAGTCAGTCACCTACTCCTGTCAAATAGCTTCCCCTTTAAACTACTACTCCCCAGATGAAAACAGAACTAAGATGGCGGATCTAGCAAGTGCAGCTAAACCCAAGCCTGCCCCTGCAAACCCCCACACCAATACAGTCCATACACACACATGCCTCTGATCTAGGCTGGGGTGCAACTATGAACGGCCTCAAAGTGCAGGCCCTATATGAGCCCTACCTCCAGAAAAAGCACATCAACATAAGGGAGCAGTCCACCTAGCCCTACAGGCCTTTCTCCCTGTCATGCAACCTGGACCCCTACAAATCTTCACATACAGCACTACTGTGGTGTGGCACATCAACAAGCAAGGGGGGGGGGGCAGGTCTTACCTGCTCTGCAGCCTAGCAATGCAGGTGTGGGAATTAGCCTCTCAGAATAACATATTGCTGCAGGCAGTTTATATTCCATCCCAGGACAACCATCAGGCGGATGCCCACAGCAGATCATTCTCTCTGCATCATGAATGGATGTTGTACAGAGACATCTTCTTAGACATTGTCCACCAGTAGGGCACACCTCAAATAGACCTATTTGCCTCCCCCAGAATTGACAATTACAACTTTTCTGTACCAAGGACCCCTCCCCACAAGCTTGGTAAGAGGATGCCTTCACCATCTCTTGGAAGGGACTGTCCTTTATGCTTTTCCTCCCTTCCTGCTCATTCAGTAAGTCCTAAAATCAGGAGGAACAAGCCAAAAATCTTGCTGGTGACTCCCTATTGGCCAAGGCAACATTGGATGTTCTTCATGTTTCACTGTTGCAGTCATCACATTTGGGTTATCTGCCTGCAGGTAGCCCTCAGCCGGCCTGAATACCAGAGTCTTGGGATTTCTGAGTCGGATGCTGTCGCTTCTTCCATGACGTCAGGGGTGTAAAACATGCAGCCAACGCCATTACTTCAGTCTTTCTTGCCATCCGGTGCCTGAAGCAGAAGCAGTTCGCAAGTGCTGTTTGGCCGACTCCTGAAATTTTCATTTTTGAGTTTCAGACCTGAAGTCTTCAAAAAGATAAGTACCCTGTTTGGGGATCCTTCTTTTCTTGCTCTAACCGATGTCAGAAAAAATTAATAATTGTCTTGCCCGTGGAAAGCAAATACCTCATAGAGATTTTCATTCTTACTGCGTCACCTGACCACAATGTGCCTCGCTGTCGGTTTTGTGCCTTGTTCAACTCCCGAACTATTCATAGTCTGGCTATTTTTGTAGCTGTATACTTTCATTCTCGATCTCCGTACTCCGAAAACGCTTTGTTAAGCCATCCGACTACCGATCTTCCGAAAAAACGTAAGGATAAAGACAGAGACAGACCACATAGGTCCAAAACTGCCGACGATGCTTCCGTTAAGCTAGTCGCCAGTCCGCTGGTACTCAGGCACTTTCGCAGCCCCTGATACCTGCTTCTACAAATTTGCAGGCCTCTGCTGAGACCCATTTGGAGTCCGGTAGGCCGCGAGATGCTTCTTCAACCATGGAACCTGCGTATGTCTCTACCTTGGATAGGTCCGGAACCGCTGTGCAGGCACTGGTTTCTGAGGGTGTATTCAGGCCTACGGATTTTCATATCAAACCGACGACTTTGTTTCAAGCTAAAAATACCGAATTCCTCAGGCCTAAAGCTCGCACTACACCTAGAAAAATCGATGAACAAAGTGCATTCTCAGGCTCATCGAAAACAAGTGATTAGAATGGCTGAAGACCTTATTACCTTAATTAGGGAAGCCAGCCTTCCCCCTCTAAGAGACCTAGAACTGATTTTCCTTCTGATTCTTCTGATCAGGAATCTGATATCTCTATTCCTTCTGACTACCAGGATTTACCTTATCTACTTATGAGGATTCTGATGCAGAGAATTCCATTCCCTCTGCTTCCCCTCCAGAAGATTTTTCTTTTGGTGAAATCTTGCATACCCTTAGGGAACATTTTCACTGGGAAAGCCAGGACTATTCTCAGTCCAAAAAGAGACTTTGGGAAATGTCTTTCGTGTTTCACTGTTGCAGTCATTACATTTGGGTAATCTGCTGGCAGGTTGCCTTCAGTTGGCCTGAATTCCAAAGTCTTGGGTCTTGCGTCGGTTGCTGTCTTCTCTTCCATGATGTCAGGTCACCAGGGGTATGAAACATGCAGCCGACGCCTTTTTCTTCAGTCTTTCTTGTCGTGCGGTGCCCGAAGTAGAAGTATTTCGCAAGTGCCGGTCGGCCGACTACTGAAATATTCGAGTTTGAGTTTCAGAACCGAAGTCTTCAGTAAAGCTAAGTACCCTGTTGGGGAAACTTTTTTCTTGCTTTTTACCAATGTCAGAAAAAGTTAATAATTGTATTACTTGTGGGAAGCAAATACCTTATAAGGATTTCCATTTATACTGTATTCCTTGCCTAGGCCCTGATCACAACGTGCCTGGCTGTCGGTTTTGTGCTAGATTTAACCAACGCACTATTAAGCGTCGGTATATTTTTGCATCAAAGTATTTTGGAAACAGATTTAACTACCCAGAAATGTCGTCAGATAGCAATCGGACTACCGGAGTACATAAAAAACGCAAAGAAAAGGACAGAGAAAGGCAGTCAAGATCCAAAACCGACAACGAAGCTTCTCCTAAGCCAGTCGCCAGTTCGCCGTTACTCAGTGAGGTGCTTTTGCAGCCCCTGATACCCGCTACCTTCAAGTCGCAGGCCTCTACCGACACCCATGTGGAGTCCGGCATGCCGCAAGATACTCAAGGTATTGGACCGACGGATGTATCTCCCTCGGATGGGTCCGGAGCCGCTGAACAGGCACTGGCTTCTGAGGGTGTATTCAGACCTCAACATTTGTATATCAAACCGACGACAGCTGCAAAACCAAAGACAAAAGCAACTTCTAAAACTAAAAAAATGACGCATGAGCCACATGCACAGGCCTCTATGCCTAAAAACAGATGATCAAAATGGCTGAAGACCTTATTACCTTGATCAGGGGTACCCATCCCCCTCCAGACAAGAGGCCTAGGCAAGACCCTGATTATGAATATTCAGATCAGGTTTCTGTTTCTTCTGATTCCTCTTCTAATCAGGAATTATCTGTACCTCCCTATGAGGATTCTGATGCTGAGGAGTCTATTCCATCTGCATCTCCTCCCGAGGATTGTTCATTTGGAGAAACCTTGCATACTTTGAGGGAGCATTTTCACTGGGAGAGCCAAGACTTCGCAGAATCAAAAAAGAGGCTCAGGGATTTCCTTCTTCTCCCTCAGCACAAGCCTTTAGCCATTCCCCCTGTTTTAGACATTGTGGATGATGTGTTTTCGGAGTCAAACTTGACCCCTGACTCCTTACCTCCGGCTCCCAGTAAGCCTGACAGATATTACAGGTTCCCTGACTCACATAAATTTTTATTTAGAAACCCTGCTGCTGATCCTGAAACTATTTCTCAGGGTCCAAAGGGAGTTAAGGCCTCAACAGCAAAAAATCCTACCCCCTCTGACAGAGATTCAAGGGCACTAGACAGATGGAGAAAAAAGGTTTATACATCTGCAACCTTGGCAGTCAGGGCCTTAAACTGTCAATTTCATATGCTTAAGTACCAACAACATGTTATGGGATTGCTGAAACAGAAAATGATGTTGATTTAGAATATGCAGAAAATAAAGAATTGCAGGAATTATTGCATGCAGCTGAACAAGTTGGAAAGCATACTTTGCAATGTGGTTTTGATTCCTTAGAGGCCTCCTGCAGAGCTGCAGTTACTGGATCTGCGATTAGGAGGCATGCCTGGTTAAAGGAACAAAATTTACATGATCATGTTAAAGTTAAGTTACTAGATGCACCTTTACAGCATTATTTTCTGTTTGGTATTAAGGCAGAAGAGGTTTCAAAGAAAATGGAAGACAAAGCTAAGTCTATGCAAACTGTCAAAGACGTCTTACAAGTGCAGCCACCAAGATTCAGTAGACACTGGCCTACAAAAAATTGGTCCTTTCCTGTGTCAGACAGAGCTCAAAGGGGCAAATCCAGACACCCTAAAGGTTCCAGATACCAGGCACAAGATTCATACAGGTCAAAGCAATGAGGCGCTTCCACCTCCAAATCTGGAGGAGATAAAGCGCAAACCTACAGAAAGCAATCCCAATGACTTCCCTCTGCCTACACCAAGCACTTATCTTTTGGCAGCACCCATAGGGGGAATATTAGCACTTTTTGCACAAAATTGGCAATTAATAACCCAGGACAAGTGGGTACTAAACATCGTATCACAGGGATGCAGATTCCATTTCCACACTCTGCCAATGGCAAGTGGTTGGCCAGATCTGTCAAAAAATCACTGGGCAGAGGCACAGAAATAGGTTACATCCCTCATGGATATGGGGGCCATTCAGACAGTACCAGAACAGGAAAAAGGACAAGGTTTTTACTCAAGACTGTACTTGGTACCCAGAAAGGACAAGGCCTGGTGGCCAATACTGGATTTATCGATTTTGAACACATACCTGGACATTCCAAAATTCAAAATGCTGACTTTGCAGCAGCTTCTGCCCATGCTGGGCAAGAATGCTTGGCTGGTGACTTTAGACCTAAAAGAGGCATACCTGCATGTCCCAGTAAGACAATCGTGCAGAAGTTACCTCAGATTCAAGGCTGGCTTAATGCATTACCAATTCTCTGCACTGCCCTTTGGCTTATCTACTGTGCCCAGGGTCTTTACAAAGTGCCTGGCACCAGTAATTGCATTTTGCAGACAAAGAAGTGTACAAATTTATCCTTACTTGGATGACTGTATCATTCAAGCAGAGAACAAGGACACTCTTCTTCTACACCTGGTGTTTGTGAAAAGGCTTCTAACATGCCTAGGGTACACAATAAATGAAAAGAAATCACAACTGGTATCCTCTCAAAAGATAACATTCCTGGGTGCAAGCTTGGATACAACTGCCCAGATGGCTTACCTCACGCCAGACAAGTAAAGGCAACTGACTGCTTACTTCAAACTGATGGCAACAAAAACCCAGTCTTCTGCAAGGCCAATTCTGCAGGCTCTGGGCTTCATGGCATCCTGCATCCTATTAATTCCATATGCAAGACTGCATATGAGGAAACTTCAATGGTGCCTAAAAAGTTTATGGAGTCAACATTCTGGAAACATTGATTCCTCTCATTCCCTGCCTGCAATAGGAGTTTCTGTGGTGGGCAAAGGCCTGTCACCAAAACATGGGACTGCCCTTCACTCTACCCCCTGCCAGCTGAACCTTAACAACAAACGCATCAGATTATGCCTGGGGGGCCCACATGGCAGGAAGATGCATTCAGAGCTTATAGACACCAAAACAAATGCATCTACATATCAACCAGAAAGAGATGCTAGCTGTTCAAAATGCCCTAACAGCCTTCAAGGACTTAATTCATCCAGGACAACTACTGATAAAGACGGACAACACCACAGTCATGTGGTATATAAACAAGCAAGGGGGCACACACTCATACCCCCTTTGCAGATTAGCCATGGCACTGTGGGACACAGCTTTGACCTTCCAAATACATCTTCAAGCTCAATTCCTGACAGGAAAACCAAACACTCTGGCAGACGACTTAAGCAGAAACCTTATGAATCCTCACGAGTGGAAACTAAATCCACAAGTCTTCAGCATGATAACAGAGAAATGGGGGAGCCCAGACATAGATCTATTTGCCTCTCCTCAAAATTATCAATTGAAAAGATTGTGCACAAGGACTTATCACAGACATGCATGGAAAGTGGATGCCCTACACTTCAGTTGGAAAAGCCTATCAGTTTACGCCTTTTCTCCTCTACCTCTTCTACCCAAGGTCCTCTTAAAAGTCAGACAAGAGAAGGCAAAGATGATATTAATTGCCCCGGACTGGCCCCGCCAATAGTGGTACCCAATCCTAAGGAACTTGGCTCAATACCCAGCTTGGACCTTGCCTCAAAGACCACAACTACTGTCCCAGCAAAACAATCGGATCCTTCACAATCAACTACAGACTCTGAACCTGGCAGCATGGCTAATCATGTAGTCATATAAACAACACCTCTCAGTAAAGTTGTGATGGATGTCATTTTGGAAGCCAGGAGGCCTATTACTAGTAAATCTTATGCTGACAAATGGAAGAGATTCTGTGCTTGGAATCAAGCACAAGGAACTGATACAGCAAAACCAAATATTCCTCAGATATTACAATACTTAACTGAGATGCTTGACAAAGGCCTGTCTTTCTCATCAATCAAAATCCATGCCTCTACCATTTCGGCTCATTACAATACAGAGCCACCAATCTTTTCTCATCCTTTACTAAAGCAGTATCTAAGAGGAGCCAAAAATTTAAGGTCTCCCTGAAGATCACCATTACCTGCACGGGACCTCAATTATGTGTTGGAAAAGCTCACCCTGCCTCCATTTGAACCAGCTGCTACCGCTGATCTAAAGTTCGTATCATGGAAAACGGCTCTGCTACTAGCAATTATTTCAGCAAGAAGAGTTTCAGAGCTACAGGCCCTCGTGGCTGTAGAGCCTTTTATCATATTTTACCCAGACAGGGTGTCTCTGAGGACAAATCCTACTTTTATGCCTAAGGTGGTTTCCACTGTGACTCTTAACCAAACAATTCATCTACCAACTTTTTACCCAAATCCGCAGAACAAGGGGGAGAGAATTCTGCATTCCTTGGACATACACAGACAGCTAAGATTCTACTTGAGCAGGACAAAAACTCTAAGAAAAACTGAGCAATTACTAGTGTCATATGCTGCAGGATCAGAAGGAAAGGCTATTTCAAAACAGACAGTTTCAAAGTGGATAAGCCACTGCATCAGTTTCTGCTACTTACACCATAGTAAACCTGTGCCCAAGGGCATAAGGTCTCATTCCACCAGAGCTGCAGCTACTTCAGCAGCCTTTCTCAGAGGAGTACCAACCGAAGACATTCTAGAGGCTGCTACTTGGAGTTCTGTTCACACCTTTACAAAGAATTACCATTTGCTTCTCTACTCTAAGTCCAGGGCAGGCTTTGCCACTGCAGTGCTGCAGGGCCTTATAGCCACACCTAATGCTGTTTAGCTCCAGCCTCCCAACCATAGCTTTGGGATTCTACCCAAATGTAATGACTGCAACAGTGAAACATGAAGAACATAGTGCAGTTGTGTACACTTACCATAAATGTAGATGTTAAGAGTATATTCACTGTTGCAGTCCAGGTTACCCTCCTGCCATCCCCTGTCTTTCTGAAGTTTATCTTTCCTTCTCTATCTTCTACAACCTACGTGGTGTATTTGCTTGTAGATGAAGGTAAAGTTTATATTGTTGCATGTATATATTTATATATATATATATATATAATTTTGCTACCTTTTTGGGGGCACCTGACATCGGGGGCAAGAAAAACTAAAGAAAATGGTATTGGCTGCATGTTTTATACCCCTGACGACCTGACGTCATGGAAGAGAAGACAGCAACCAACGCAGGACCCAAGACTTTGGAATTCAGGCCGACTGAGGGCAGCTGCCAGCAGATTACCCAAATGTAATGACTGCAACAGTGAATACACTCAGACATCTACATTTATGGTTAGTGTATACAACTGTACTTTCTTAAACCTGCCTCAGCACAGGCTTCTAGCTGTCCCTCCTGTTCTGAAGATTGTAGATGATGTTTTCTTGGAATCCAGCCTTACCCCAGACACTTTGCCCCCAGCTCCCAGGAAACCTGGCAGGTACTACAGAGTACCTGACTCTCACAAATCCCTCTTCAAGAATCCTACTGCGGATCCAGAGACCATTTCCCAAGGACCTAAAAGCATTAAGGCTACTACTGCCAAAAATCCTACCCCTTCTGACAGGGATTCTAGGGCTTTAGACAAATGGGGTAAGAAGGTATACACCTCTGCTACTCTGGCCATTAGGGCTTTAAATTGCCAGTTTCATATGTTATCAGCAAAATATCATGGGACTAATTAAACGAACACAAAGGTTTACAAGAGTTAATGCATTCTGCTGACCAAGTTGGTAAACATACTTTGCAATGTGGTTTTGATGCTCTAGAAGCATCTTGCAGGGCTGCTGTCACTGGCTCTGTACTTAGAAGGCATGCTTGACTTAAGGAGCAAAACTTGCCAAATCATGTTAAAGCCAAATTACTGAATGCACCCTTAAACCGAGAGCGCCTTTTTGGCAACAAAGCAGAATAAATTCTTAAAAGAATGGAGGAAAAAGCTAAGTCTATGCAAACTGTTAAAGATTTCTTACAAGTACAGCCACCTGGATTCTGTAGGCATTGGCCTTCAAAGAACTGATCCTTTCCAGTCCCTTCCAAGCCTTCTCACTCCAAACCTAGGAGTAGCAGTCCAGCAAGACTTCAGTCTCAGACTATGCACAGATCTAAGCAGTGGGGGGCTCCCATTCCCAAAGCAGGGAGTAGTAAGCCACCCCTATGAAAAAATTGCACAATGACTTATCCTTAACTCTTCCAAGCCTTGCTCAACTACTTGCACCTTTAGGAGGAAAGCTCACTCTGCATGCAAGAAACTGGGAATTCATTACCCACTTTGGCCTTATCTACTTCACCCAGGGTATTCACAAAGTGCCTAGCTCCAGCCATTGCATTTTGCAGGCAGAGAAATATTTAGATTTAGCCATATTTGGAAGATTGCCTGATTCAGGCAGAGTCAGGACTTGCTATTACAGCACTTGGTATTTGTAAAGAGATTTCTAACTTCACTGGGATACACCATTAACAAGAAGAAATCACACCTATTACCCTGCCAACAGATTGTATTCCTGGGAGCAAGCTTGAACACAACCTCCCAAATGGCATTTCTCACTAAAGAGAAACAAGTTTATTTGACTACCTACTTCAACCTACTGGCCACAAAAACTCAGCTATCTGCAAGGAAAATCCTGCAAGCCCTGCCGTTCATGACCTCTTGCATTTTGCTAATTCCACATGCAAGACTGCATATGAGAAACCTTCAGTGGCATCTAAAAAGTCTATGGTGTCAACATTCTCAGGACCTGAAAAAAATTATTTCTATCATTCCTTGCCTAAGGGCAGAGTTCCTATGGTGAGCAGAGGCCTGCTACCACAACAAGGGACTCCCTTTCACTATACCCCCTGCCACCCAAACCCTAACAACAGACGCATCAGATTATGCATGGGGGACTCACATGGCAGGGCAGTGCATTCAGGGCAAATGGAACCCAGTACAGCTGCACCTGCGTATCAGTCAAAAAGAAATGTCAGCTGTACAGAATGCTCTGACAGCCTTCAAAGACCTTATTATGCCAGGACAACTATTGGTAAAGACAGACAACACCACAGTTATGTGGTGCATAAACAAGTGGGGGAACCCATTCCTACCCACTATGCAGACTAGCCATGGCTCTGTGGAACACAGCCTTGAGCAACCAAGTGAACCTACAAGTTCAATTCCTGCTGGGCAAACGAAATTCATTGGCAGAGTTAAGTAGAAATGGAAACTGGAACCCAAAATATTCAAGCTCTTGAGGAACAAATGGGGGACACCAATGGTAGACCTGTTTGCCTCCCCTCAGAACTACCAATTGAACAAATACTGCACCAGAACTTCCCAGAGTCAAGCTTGGAAAGTGGATGCCCTGTCCTTTGCCTGGGAAGGCCTCTCAGTTTATGCCTCCCCCCTCTGCCTCTTCTCTCGAAGGTCCTTCTAAAGATCAAACAGGACAAGCCAAGGACAATACTGATTGCTCCGGACTGGCCACGCCTACACTGGTACCCCATTTTGTGCAGTCTGACAGTGCTACAACCGTGGCACCTGCTTCAGACCCCTTCCCTGCTGTCCCAGCGGGCGGGTCAGATTTTGCACCCTCAGCCTCAAACCCCGAACCTTGCAGCCTGGTTAATTCCCTGAGCTCAACTCTAGCAACCCTCAGTAAGCAGGTGCTGGATGTCATTCTTGAGGCAAGGAGGCCTAATACTAGAAAATCCTGTTCAGAAAAGTGGAAAAGATACTGCCCCTCTCAGGGGATGGGCACAACGGTGCCCAGCTTACCTCATATTCTAGATTATTTAACAGAAATGCTCCACAATGGCCTATCTTTCTCTTCAGTTGAGATTCATACCTCAGCCATATCAGCTCATTATAATACTGAGCCACCCCTCTTCTCTCATCCACTGCTAAAATAATTCCTTAGAGGGGCCAAAAATTGAAGACCCCCCCCCCCAGGAGAGTCCCCACCCCAGCTTGGGACACTAACTTTGTGTTGGAAAAACTTACTCTTCCCTGCTTTGAACCAGCTGCTACAGCAGAATTGAAATTGCTTTCTTGGAAAACAGCTTTTCTTCTAGCCATCACTTCTGGAAGAAGGGTTTCTGAACTGCAGGCCCTTATGGCAGTGGAACCCTTCATTATCTTCCATGCAAACAGGGTTTCCCTCAGGACTAATCCATCATTTATGCCCAAGGTGGTGTCCATTGTGGCTCTGAACCAGTCCATTCATTTGCCTACCTTTTTCCCTAATCCCCAGAATAAAGGGGAAAGGATACTGCATTCCCTGGACATGCACAGACAGCTTAGAGTCTATTTGGACAGGACTAAGCATCTCAGAAAGTCTGACCAGCTGCTAGCTAGCTTTGCTGCAGGGACAGAAGGGAAGACCATCTCAAAGCAAACCATTTCCAAATGCATAGCACATTGCATCCATTTCTGCTACAAGCACCATGGAAAACCTACCCCACAGGGGATAAGAACACGTTCCACCAGGGCTGCATCTACCTCTTCTGCTTTTCTCAGAGGAGTCCCTACCAGGGACATCCTGGAAGCTGCAACCTGGAGCTCTGTACATACTTTCACCTAGCATTACCACTTGCCTATTTTTTCTAAATCTAGAGCTGGATTTGCCACAGCAGTCTTACAGGGCCTGATTGCTAGCCCTAATGCTCTTTAACTACCTCCACCCTTCCTTAGCTTTGGGAATCAACCCAAATGTGATGACAGCAACAATGAAACACGAAGAACATAGTACAGTTGTGTGCACTTATCATAAATGTAGATGTTCGAGTGTATTCACTGTTGCAGTCCTAGTTACTCTCCCTCCAGCCCCCTAACTTCTCTTGTCTTATATCTAGCCTGTTTGTTTGATATATATTATATCATGTGTATTTGCTTTTTACCGGAGGGGTTCCATACTTTATATTTGCTTCCTATTGTGGGGGCACCTGACATCTGGGGCAAGAAAAACTGATGTAATGGTGTTGGCTGCATGCTTTATACCCCTGATGACCTGACATCATGGAAGAAGCAACAGCATCCAACGCAGAAATCCCAAGAGTCTGGTATTCAGGCCGGCTGAGGGCTACCTGCAGGCAGATAACCCAAATGTGATGACTGCACCAGTAAATACACTCTAACATCTACATTTATGGTACTTTCCCCCTTCTTCAGTCTCTTGCCAAGGGCAAGCACCACAAGTTGCCTCACAAGGTGGACCTGCTCACACAACAGAAGGGATCTCTTATTCACCCACACCTAGAGATTTTGTGCTTGACCCCCTGGGTGATAAACTTTCGAGCCCCTTCAGACACTGCTACACTGAGGATATGCTATCTGTCCTGTAGGAGGCCAGGAAACCCAGTACCAGGAGGGCCTATGTTTCCAAATTGAAAAGGTACTCCAAATGGTGTCTCCAAAGGCATAGGGACCCCTTCCAAGCGGATGTTCCTCTAGTCCTAGCCTATATGTGTGAGCTCATAAAATCAGACCTTTCATATTCTTCAGTCAAGGTCCACTTATCCGCCATTTCTGCCTGCTTACTTATGGACCCACCTCTACTTTCCAGATTGGATGTCAGACTATCCTTAAAAGGTGTTCTCCACATTAGGCCACCAAAGAAACCTCTCCCTTCTCCTTGGTACCTAAACTATGTGCTAGAAAAACTAACTATTGCTCCACTTAAGCCATCTGGCTTTGTTACTCTACAGATGTGCACATGGAAAACTATCCTACTAGTAGCCCTCAGCCAGCAGGGTTTCAGAATTATGAGCAGTAATGGCATCCCTACCCTACATCTTCCACAAAGATAGGGTGACCCTGAGCACCAATCCCTCCTTCATGCCCAAAGTCGTCAATGAGCTGTCCCTCAATGTCAATTCACCTATCCACCTTCTTTCCTTATCCTAAGAATGACAGTGAGAGAATACTTCACTCCGTTGACGTCCACAGGCAACTAAAGTTCTATTTGGACAAAATCAAAAGTATCAAAGTCCAGTCAGCTTTTTCTGTCCTTCCATCCCAGGCCCTGAGCAAGGCGGTGTCCAAACAAATTATTTCCTGCTGAATAAGGAAAACTATCACTTTCAGCTACTCCTACTATGGGAAACAATTACCTCGTGAGGTCAGGGCACACACTACAAGAGCTGTGGCTTCCTCTGGGGCCTTCCTTAAGGTCTTAGTCACAACTACCATTCTTGAGGCAGCCACATGGTCCTCTGTGCATACCTTCAACAAATATTACAAGTTGGACCATATGTCCAAAGCCAGGGCAGGATTTGCAAGGGCAATCCTACAGGGATTCCTGGAATCTGCAACTTCTTCCACCACCCTTCCTCCTCCTTGAGCTGTGGTACTCTCCCCCACAGTCAGAATACTGCAACATGGGAATAGGACATAGAATAGTTGTGTAAAATCTTACCATAACCACAGATGTCCTTCTCTTCCATGTTCCAGTATTCCTTCCTTCCCACCTGTCCCCTTCATTGCATTTAATCTGTCTAGAGGACATCATTTGGCACCACTTAGACTATTGTCCGAGAGAGCAGTCAGTTCTGAGGTCTTTTGTGTGCAGGCATCACATTTAAGGCACCTTGTTTATGGCCTTGCATGTTGCGTCCCATGCACTAGCGGCAACCAGGCTTAAGCTTTTGCATAGGAGCCGACGTTTGGGTCGCCTGAGGTGGAGAATCCCACAGTCAGAATACTGAAACATGGAAGAGAAGGACATCTATGGTTATGGTAAGAGTTTACACAACTATTCTTTGTCCATTTTCTGGAGCATGCATAAACACAAGGGAAAGGTGTAGGATTCTGTTGCATCTGCAAGTAAGCAGATGAGCTACTGAAAAAAGGAACATTTCTTATGGTTTCTGGAAAAAGGCTGCACCTCATCTGGCTGTCACCCTGGAAACAACTAGGTGTGGCCAGTTGCAGCAGGACTAGATGGATAATAGACATTGTGGGGGTGGGGGGCAGAATAAATTGCTTAAAGAAATGTGTGGATATCTTTCCTAACAAAGCCACCCAATAAGGCTCTTTTCTTAGACAACTGTTCTTACACTTGAGTGTAAATCATTCATTCTGTTACGGTGAGTTGGTTGGGGTCACACAGTGCTGCTTAGTTTAAACTATGGCCTGGATGTGCAGGCTGTGAAAACTGGTTTAAGAAATATCACCAGATTCTCAATGCTAGTAAAAGGAAATCTTGCTTAGTTTGTAGCTGCAAAGCCACACTCCATTCAGTCCTGGAGGTCTACACAAGAAACTGAATGTGTACATATTGTTCCAGTAAGATTAAATACCTAGGTATAATTCTTGATGATGCTTTTATACTAGATAAACAGTGCATTAAAATGTAGCTACATGATTGGGGTTGTGTCTTACCATGTCTTCTAGGCAGAAGCTGATGTAGTCTGTACTATTCCCCAAATTTTTGTATCGGTGCATTCTTTACACTGACTTATCAGCGTGAAGTTTAAATAAATTTGAAGGACTGTACAACAAAAGTGCTGGATTTGTTAGCCAGTCTGTTCCTAAGTCACACTACTGCAGTTGTTTTAAAACTCTTGACTGGCTAAAAGTTAAGTCTCTGATTTCTTGCTGCTTGCCTTTGCCTTTTGCTGTTAATCTTCTGCACCCACACAGCCCTCTATCATTTAACATATTCAGAACCTGCTTGATGTTATTTATGGTTATATTCATTCTCCTTACCATTCAGTATTCTTTGTTTTCCAGGAATTCTAATGCTGGAGGATGAAGGCAGACATGTGATGATGTGTACAATGATGTCAGTCTTCAGCTACTGTATACCTGCTTACACCCCACACCCAACATTTTTTTGCCAGTTGCACAGTTTGGATCATAAGCCTTGCTGTTACAATTAGAACTTCCCGTATTTATGTGCCCTTTGAATTTTCTTGATTAAAATTCTAAATTTGAGTAGAATTATGGAAGAAATCTCCTTGTGAGATTGATGAGAGTTTTTCGTTGAAGAATCAGCCGAAAGGCTGGATTTTGGTTGGTTTTGTGCTTAGAGGACTGGCATGTGTCATTGCTGTGTTGTCTGTAGTTTGCCATAATGGGGAATACGCAACAAAGGATACTGTGATGTGTGTCTGTTCTTATTTTGTTCTTCAGAAGGTACATTGTCGAAGAAGGTGCTCCAGTTGATATGCAGCTTCCTGCCAGTAGCTCATTAGCCTATACAATTATGTATCCTGTGTCTGAATCCCTATTTTAATAGTAAAAATAGATGTAGCTATACATTATATATGGCAGTATGCATTGTGTTACATTGATTATATGAAATTACCATTAATTTTCATATCATGAGATTTTTATATCAAGTGAACTATTTTGCATATGTTCACAAGAGATTTTAATAAAAGGAAAACTTTGTACCCATGAACTACCACACAGGCGGCAGTCTTTTTAACACCGAATGTGTGATGAGACCTTGGGACCCAGGTGGACAGTAGTCTCTCCTTTGATAATCACATTGCCACAGTAGTCAGGAAATACTTCTACATGGCACATCTCATCACAAAAGGGTTCTCATCCAGGAAAAAAGAGGTCATTGTTCCCCTCTACTTGACACTCATTAGACCCATTATAGAGTACAACACCCCTTTTGGAATGTACCTCACAAGACATCTGCAGCAGCTGGAAAGGCCACAGAAGTACCTCATAAAGAGAATTAGTGGCCCCTGATGCCCTACACTGATCGTCTCAAAAAACTCCAGCTTTATGATGTAGCATATCGCCTACTTCAAGGTGATCTCTGCTTAACATATAAAGCTTTGTCAAATCCAGAGCTGTTGGGCACGCTACACCTAAAGAAAAATCCCAAGCCCTCTGAGCTACACGCTCTAGGGACCTAAACCTGGTCACCACAATAAACAGGACTTGCTGGAGGGATAGATAACTGTCCCAGAAACGTCCCATACTCTGGAACAAGCTACCCATCTATGTCAAGCAAAGTTCCTCATTAACACTCTTCAAGAAAAATCTTGAAGAGTGGATGGGAAATAAATACACTAAGGGATCACTTCTGTGGCTCTGCTCGACAGGGGCACAGGAAATTAACTTTCTTGGGTTGGCATAAGCCAGGGAACTTTGTTGGCTAGGCGTACTTAGGCCCTTGGGCCGATAGCCTAGTACCTACTTATGAACCTATGATGGATGGTGTGGTAGGGGTGGTATTGCTTCACTTGAAAAAATTGCAGTCATTTCAGTGCTTACAGATAACCTTCTAGATGAATGAATGTTGGCCATAACCTTATAGATGAATGAATGTTGGCCATACTAAATAAAACTAATGCCATTTCCTTTATCTCTAGTTAAACAAATACTGTATATTGCAGTATGTTTCAGCTTAATATATAGTACCTAGAAAATCAAGAATAAAAGAAAAAAAAAACAGATCACAAACTGAGAATGTATTTTAAAAAGTTGTTAAAACAAAGGAATTTCTGTAAGGTGGTGTGATTTCTGGTTTTCCTGACATTAGTTTTTGTAGACCAATATTTCTGTCTGCTGTCTCTGTTGGCAGATGTGTATAGGCTGGTATTACTGGCATTTCAAGCCAGTGAAAAAATTCATATATGTTGAGCTTGCCCACATGAATTTTTCAGCTTTTTGCTTAGATTCTTACCTTATAATAGCCACACATTCATGTAATGCAACATTTGCACCTGTACTCCTTATTACATAATTGTGTAATGAGGTGTTGACCTGCTAAGGAGCACCCGAGCGATAATGACTGAGGTTACAGGACTATTGCTGGCGTAAATGTGGTTTTAATTTAATAATATATTTGCTCTGAATTATGATTTTTGCTCTGTAGGTTCTCGAGGACAGTATGATCTTTTGCCTGGCTGGAAGTGTGATCACCGCAAACTGTAAGTAAAGAATGTTGTTTTCTGTTACTTTTTATTAATTTTTTTTAATGTAGTTGCCAGTAAGTTGATTGCTTAGCCACAGAAGCACACTGTAGTAAAGCACCAGTAACAGCTGTTTTAAAGAATATGGCACTAAAACTGAATCTTTATATACAAACAATAGTCAAGTTCAAGTAAGACGGGGTGTCACTAGACAAAGCTCTAAAATCAAGAAATCGAAAATTTGTCAGTACCAAAGATTTACCTTCGTGAACTTTATAATATCTTCTCCAAAGTAGTTTAGCTGCTATTAAGACAGCAGTAAGTACCCTTTCTTTGTTCTCTTCCTTACCCTGTTTGCGTCACCTGTCTGTATTTGTTGTTTTGGGCCACCTGCATGTGTGCCGACCATTTGACCAATTGCAGCAGGTGTATTTGTTCAGTACTGGGCAAGAGCCAATTATGGTACAGCCAGTCAACCATCATGGACATTATGTTTGGCGTGACTTCCCTTCAGTTTGAAACATAAGCACTCACTGGAGGGGCATGCATTGTAGGACAGGGTGAGGCTGTCACCCATGTCAGTGAGTTCCATAACATCTGAAGCACGCCTCATCTCATATCAGGCAGACTGCTCACATTAGGCCCATAGTCACCACTGGAGAATTATTCTTGGGTGACATACTCTGACACACTGCGCTGCTGGCTGTGCTTCTTCACTCCTGTCCGTCTGTCTGACTTCATCATTTTACACCATGAAGTCAGCCAGTTATCTGTACTAGTTTAGACCGTGTGCCAGCTTTTAAAATGTATTGAAATCCTTTGGTATAAATTTACTACTTTTGCACTGTCTGTCCTTCCCTTTCCTCACTTTTTAATATAGTCACCCCTTTCATAACTACAGCTAATCATCTAACAGAATTGTTTGGCTTGTTTTGTGGGCTATCATAAATGGAGAAACATAGTAGTGTTCCAAAATTTAAAATGACAGAAACTGGTTTTAAACCAGCTAGAATTATTGTATTCCTCCTGGTGTAAGTCAAGGTATCCACTAGTTGAGTAATTGCTTGCGTAGTATTAATAGCCAAACTGTGCGTTCAGCAAAGCATGCCACTACTCTTGGAGATTTGACTTCGAACAAAAATGAAACAGCCTTGGAATAGATTATATTAAGGCTGGGACTGCAGTTGTATGCATGGCGGTTGAGAAGTTTGCCTCCACAAAAGAATACTCTGATTTGAAAAGTAACTCAGTCTGGTTTTGATTGTCTAACTTTTCAGTTAAACAATATTTGATCAATAAATCAGAAATAATGTGTTTATACATTTGGATGTTCTTTGTACATGTTGCTGTTGCAGCAGTGACCTTTGTGAACAAAAACTTAGGTGAGATCTGGTGTCTGGCCTGACTTTCAGAGCTTTGTACCCCCCCACCCCAAGTCAGACTCGCTCCTCCTCCCTAGAGACATTGCTGTGTTTTCCAGAAGTGTCAGTGTATCCTGTTTCTTGTAAATTTATTGACGGAAAATACCTCTGCCTGGTCTGCAAGATAATGTTTTTAGGCTCACCACTATGCAAAGAACCTAATTCCTTGCAAAGCCATCATCCGTATATGTATGTAATTTGATTTGAAAAAAAGAGAGGTTAATAGTAGTTCTATTGTCCCTGGGAATTTGATTTCATAACTTTGGAAATTACTTGTTTCTAGTCAGGAAGTAGTCATTAATGAGGACTGTAGTAGCAATTCTCTGTTGTACTTGGGCCTCTTGTACGGACCATTTATTTATAAATGTAATAAAATTTTGCTAGCTCTTCAGAAGACTTGTTCATAGTACATAATTCTCCCCTAAGAATTTTGTGTATCAGTTTAGTGGGTTTTAACTCCTAAGTGTTATGCAAACTCTGTAGTCTGTAATTGAATTATTTTACACCCTAGCCCAAACTCCCAGTTGCCCCCAAGAACTGTCTGGATAATTGAGTTGCTCAAGGTCATAAGGTGGGCAAATGAAAGCTGAGGGAATCAAACTGTGTTCCTCAGGAGCTGCACCAACTGCAAGATTGTTACATTGCCAAATGTAGTTGCACCAGTGAGACAAAAAATGGAAACCGATTTTTTTTTCTTGTAGTGACAGTACACTCTAGGTTCATAGGTTCTTAGTACACTTGCAGTCTAGGGGACCATTGAGGTGTCTAGCCCAAACTCCCAGTTGCCCCCAAGAACTGTCTGGATAATTGAGTTGCTCAAGGTCATAAGGTGGGCATATGAAAGCTGAGGGAATCAAACTGTGTTCCTCAGGAGCTGCACCAACTGCAAGATTGTTACATTGCCAAATGTAGTTGCACCAGTGAGACAAAAAATGGAAACCCATTTTTTTTTCCCTAAAAGATATGTTTCTAAGAATAGTACAGATTAGTCCTTAGGCCTTCTTAACAGCCATAGACATATTATCGCTAAAGTCAAGATCTGCACCTGTAGTTGTATGCAGATCTTTGTAATAGTTGATCACTGTTAGTTTAAAAGCAACAGACCCGGGGAGTTATAGACTCATAAGCCTGACCAGCCTCGTTTGTAAGGCCATAAAACATATCATTATTGACCTCATAAATAAAGACATAGGTGACCTCCAAACCCTGGATCCTGCCTAGTCTGGCTTTGTGAGGGGCAGATCCTGCCTGTCAAATATGGTAGATTTCCTTGAAAATGTGACCAAGGCCATTGATGAGGGCAGATCTGTGCACACAGCATACCTCGACCTTTCAACACAATCCCACATTCAGGCATTACTGATAAACTTAAAAAACTGAATGTAAACCCCTTTGTTGTAAGATGGGTTGCCAACTGGCTCACAAACTAGACACACACTGTCAATGTGGGTGATTCAACAATAACCAGAAGACCTGTTACCAGTGGGGTGCCACAAGGGTCAGTGCTGAGCCCCCTTCTGTTTGGTATATACTTCTCAGAAGTTCAGGTCAAAACTAAGGAGTTGTGGCTGACCAAGTTAGGTGCAGTCATGGAATCCACAAATAGAGTTGCCACCCCTGTTTTTTTTCTGCACTATCCGGAAATCAAACTGATTTTCCGGTAGTCCGGAAAACACTGTACAAACTCCGGTATTCTGTTTCAGAAAAGGAAGCAGACTATCGGAGTTTGTAAATCAGATGGTTTACTATGCTTTTTTACAGAAAAGCATAGTAAATCAGCCAAAAACAGGCATCAGGAATGGAAAAAGAGGGCATTCCCCATCATGTGATGTAATCGTGATGTCACAAAATGGGAGGGATATGGACGGGAGAGGGGTGGGGTGGGCTGTGTTACTGGTGATGGCTTTACTCCGGTTTTAGCCACAATGAAAGGTGGCAACCCTGTCCCCAAATGATGTCAGTATACTCCAGGAGGGTCTCGTGCAAATCAGTGATTGGCGTATTAGCCACTGCCTCAAACGGAATGCAAAGAAATGCATCATTATTTCCTCACAAACAATATCCCCTTACACTATCAAATCAACAACAGTACACTATGTACCCATGAAGTGGTAAGGGATCCGGGATCAAAAGTTGACTGCAACCTTAACTTTGACCATCATGTATCTACTGTAGTAAGGAAAGCTTTTTATGTAGCACACTTGATTAGTAAAGGCATCGCCTCGAGAGCAAAAAAAGTTAAAACCCCCCATTACATGGCACTTATCCAGCCCATAATTGTGTATAACGCTTCACTGGGCATGTACCATACTAAGCACCTGCAGCAATTAGAGAGACCTCAGAGGTTTCTAGCAAAGAAGATCAAGGGGCTCCAGCATGTGCCTTACACAGACTGACAAAAGTCCCTGTCACTATACTCCGCATTGTAATAGACTTCTTAGGGGAGACTTATGCCTGGCCTACGGAGCAGTCCAAAACCCAAACTTAATGAACTTGCTGCATATCCATAAATCAGACGGGACTAGGGCTACCCGTTTCAGGGACCTAAATATGAGCTGCGACTTAAATAGGACGTGCTGGAAGGATAGATTTATCTCCCAGCGACTGCCGCTTCTTTGGAACAGGCTACCAATTCATGTGAAACAGAGCACCTCTATGACACTGTTCAAGAGGAATCTGGATGAGTAGATGGGACACTGTAAATTCTTACCGGGGATAGAGCCCACAACCCTCCTGGACATGGGCAGTCATCACTAAATGCAGTCTTGGGTATTGACTAGCATTTCTATGGTATTACATTGTGACGAAAATACTAGGTTTAAAATGACCTCCGGGTCGATAGAGAACCATTCTGTCCTAATGCTCTTTCTTTTTGTAGCTATTCAGTTATTTACATTATCTCGTCTGCCCTAATGTATGTTTTTACAGTGTATTCTACTCCCTTCATGTGTCCTACCCATTTATTGAAAACTGTTCACAGTTTCACTAATATCCTAAGATGCTCACTTTATTCATAAGGATTTTTAAGGTCCTTAACACCTCCCTTTGTAAACCACATCCTGCTTGCCCTTTTCATGCCCGTTACAAAACCTTTACCCTCATGTCCTTCAGTCTTTAGCTAAACCTATATCATTTGTCTTTCTCCTGGCATGTTACCTTCCTCTGTTTTTGCAGTTACTATGAATGTCTTTCTTTTGTTGTTTTCATTTGGATTTTCAGTTCCTGTCACCCATTTAACCCTTGTAATTATTTCAATTCATCTTTCTTCAGCCTTTCCATTCTCCATTGATTTTGACCCCTCTGCATGAAGCAAAGCCCAGTCCATATTGCCTTTAAACATTTTATCTAGAATTCCAGTTCCCAGTCCCATCCTCCTTCCACTGCTCCCAAAATGACACTTGCACTTCCCTGGTCTGTGCTTTCTCACTTATCTATCCCTTTTTAAAGAAAATACTTTTTTTTCATTTTTAATCTTTCTTGTTAATATAAAATACTCTAGTAACAGTATCCATTGTTATTGTTCTGTAGTACATATATACATTAATTTTTTCAGTTTTCAGTTGCACCATTACATAAATTGCTCAGTTCTTGCCTTCTTTAAACCTTACTTTTCCTTCTAAACATTATTCTGCATGTATTGTTACTCCAAATTCCATTTATGTCCAAGACATTCACTCCTTCCCTTTTCTGAAGATTCTACCTTCAGTCCTTTTATTTTCTTTGCAGTATTCTAACCTTCCACTCCTTTTGTTTTAGATTTTGATTTCCATTTTCAAGTAACTACTTTTTGGCAGTAGCATTAAGCTAAGTAAGTTCTTACTATGTGTTGCTCGATGTTCTTCGTTCCACATTGCTGCAGTCCTAACTATTGGGTAGTCCGCTGTCCAGTCGGCCCGAATACCAGAGTATAAGGCTGACGTCGGTCAGGGCGCATTAGACTGATATTTAACAGTCAGGGTACTAATGCGCATGACCGACGTCATATCCTCAGTCTTTTTTGCCGCATGGTCCGATGCAGAAGCAGTTTTGCGAGTGCAGGTTGGCGTTCTGAAATATTTCGTCGGAGTTTCAGACCGAATCAGAGTTGGCTAAGTACCCGTTGGGAACATTTTGGTTTTTCTTGCCTCAGTATTTAACCGGATGTCAGAAAAAGTGAATAACTGTATTTCTTGTGGGAAACAGATACCTCATAGGGATTACCATACCTTGTGTATACCTTGTTTAGGGCCTGAGCACGGCGTTGTTGGATGCCGCTCTTGTGCTAGGTTTAACAAACGTACTATTAAGAGACGGTTAGACTGTGCCAGGTTAGTGTTTGGGAAGCGTTGCAATTATAAAATGCCGTCGGATGCTCCGACGCCCAAAAAGCGCAAGGACAAAACAGTGAAGCCTAGGGTGGATGAACCGCAGTCGAGACGCCGGTTCTTTAGAAGGCTCAGTGGAGCGAGGTTTTGCCAGGAGTTTCTTTGGAGTCTCAGGCAGAGACTTTACTGTTACAGGATGTGCCTTCTCAGGAAGTAGGCCAGGCTGAGGGGGCTTCTCAGGTAACTGTTCTTCCCTCTCTTCCCAAGGTAGGTAGAGCTTCTCCTTCTGTTTCCAAAACTTCTTTGAGAGGTAGGCCAAGTTCAGCTTCAGTGGGGGCTTCTCCTAGCACTTCAGGTTCTGTGCCTAAGAAACATATGCTTAAAATGGCAGAAGATTTAATTACCATGATTAGAGGCTCTATGCCCCCTCCAGATAAGAGGCCTAGGGTGGAACCTGAGTTTGAGTGTTTGGAACAGTATTCAGAGGCTTCAGAGTCTTCTGAAGACTTGCAGGAATTTCCACCTTATTCTGATTCTGATGTGGATGATTCCACACCTACAGCTTCTCCTCCTGAGGATTTCTCATTTTCAGAGACTCTGCATTCCATGAGAGAACACTTTAAATGGGAAGGCCAAGATTATTCTGATTCCAGGAAAAGGCTTAGGGAATTCTTATTTTTACCCCAACATAGGCCCTTAGCTATACCTCCTGTGTTGAATGTGGTGGAAGATGTTTTGCAGAGGCTTCCCTGAACCCTGACTCTTTGCCTCCTGCTCCTGTTAAACCTGATAGGTACTATAGGGTGCCCGAAGCTCATAAGTATTTGTTTAAGAGTCCTAGGGCGGACCCAGAAACTGTTTCTCAGGGGCCTAAAGGTGTTAAGGCCTCTGTGGTTAAATATCCTGTTCCCACTGATAAAGAGGCAAGGGCTTTGGATAGGTGGGGAAAGAAAGTGTATACTTCTTCCACTCTAGCCATGAGGCGTTGAATTGTCAGTTTCACATGTTAAAATATCAAAATTATCTCCTTTCACAATTGAAATCTAAGGTGGATGCTTTGGCGGAAGGTATTGAGTGTAAAGAGTTGTTGGATTTAGTTCATGTGTCTGAACAAGTGGGTAAGCATTCTTTGCAATGTGGTTTTGATGCTGTACAGGCCTCCTCGAGGGTGGCTGCCACTAGTTCTGTTCTTCGCAGGCATGCCTGGTTGAGGGATCAGAATTTAGCTGAGCATGTTAAGACAAGGATTTTGGATGCTCCTTTACAGTCTGATGTGTTGTTTGGTTCGCCTGTGGAAGCAGTTTTAAAGAAAATGGAGGACAAAGCTAAGTCTATGCAAACTGTTAAAGATTTTTGCAGGTGCAGCCACCGAAGTTTAGTAGAAATTGGCCTGCTAAGGGGTGGACATATCCTGCTTATGATTCCCAGTCTAGGGGTAGGTCTAGACGTGGTAGGGGCAGAGCTCAAGGTTCTTTTAGGCCTAGAACAGGAGTTCACCTGCTCAGACTTCTGGTGAGGGCAGGGGTCAGTCCTTAAACAGACCCAATGACCTGCCTTTTCAGCTGCCGGAAGATTCTCGTCTGGCAGCTCCTTTGGGAGGAAGACTGTCTCTTTTCAAAGACAATTGGGATTTAATTACTCAAGACAGATGGGTGTTGGATATCATTCACCACGGTTACAGGTTTTATTTCCATACATTGCCCCCTTTCAAAGGCATGCCAGACGTTCCTCCTCCACAAAGAAAAGAGGCTCACAAGCAAATTTCTCAGTTACTTCAGATGGGGGCCATTCAGCCAGTTCCTGTATCAGAAAGGGGCCTAGGATTTTATTCTCGCCTGTTCCTAGTACCAAAGAAGGGGAACACGTGGAGACCAATTTTGGATTTATCTCTCCTCAACACTTATCTGGACATTCCCAAGTTCAAGATGTTGACGTTACAACAGCTTTTACCTCTGCTGGGCAAAGATCACTGGATGGTAACTTTAGATCTCAAGGAAGCTTACCTTCATGTGCCTATAAGGCTAAGTTGCAGGAAGTATCTGCGTTTCGAGCTGGAAATTCTCATTATCAGTTCTCTGCATTGCCCTTTGGCTTATCTACTGCCCAGAGTATTCACAAAGGTTCTGGCTCCAGTGATAGCTTACTTCAGGCTACAAGGAATTCAAATCTATCCTTACTTGGGCGACTGCCTGATTCTGGCTCAAGAAAAGGAAGATCTTCTACAGCATCTGGAATATGTTATAGCAGTGCTAAGATGCCTAGGGTATTCTGTGAGCGAAATAAAGTCCAGTCTAGTACCCTCTCAAGACATGTGCTTTCTGGGTGTGAGACTGAATACAGCAGCCCAGATGGCCTTTTAACCCCGGACAAACAAAAGAGTCTATCACTTTACTTCCATCAACTATCTCATCAGTCCGTGCTGACTGCAAGGACAGTCCTTCAAGCATTAGGGTTCATGGCATCTTGTATTCTGGTGCTTCCCAATGCCAAACTGCATATGAGGAAGCTACAATGGTATCTCAAAATGTATGGACACAGCACTGCCAGGATTTGGACACTGTCATTCAAATAATACCTTGCCTTCAAAAAGAATTTTTGTGGTGGGCTCAGGAATGTCACCTAAACAAGGGACTCTCTGTGACCCGGCCAGAGGCGAGTCAGATTTTAACGACAGATGCCTCGGACATTGCTTGGGGAGCTCATCTAAATGGAAAGTGGATACAAGACAAGTGGCCTGCCAGACTACAGCATCTACATATCAACATGAAGGAGATGTTAGCAGTCCAGTTTGCATTAATGGCTTTCAAGGAGTTACTTCTTCCAGGGCAGGTGTTGATTCTAACAGACAACACAACTGTCATGTGGTACATCAACAAACAAGGGGAACACATTCTTACCCATTGTGCAGGCAAGCAATGATTTTATGGGAGACTGCGCTCAGCTTGCAACTAACTCTTCAGGCAAGGTTTCTGCCGGGACAGAACTCCTTAGCAGATGTGTTAAGCAGACAAATCATGGATCCCCACGAGTGGAAACTGGATCTTCATGTATTTCAAAGGTTGACAGTGTCCTGGGGAACTCCAGACATAGATCTGTTCGCTTCTCCACTAAACCACCAGCTGCCAAAGTTTTGCACAAAGAGGTTACATCACACAGCTTGGAAAGTGGATGCTCTTTCTTTCAGTTGGAAAAATCTTCATGTGTATGCGTTTCCACCTCTGCCTCTTCTTCCAAAGGTGCTTCTAAAAGTCAGACAAGACAAGCCAAGGATGATTTTAATAGCTCCAGATTGGCCTCGGCAGCACTGGTACCCATTACTGAGGAGTCTAGTAAAGAAGCCTCCATGGCCTTTACCCTTGATTCCGCACCTGTTGTCTCAGAGAAGGCCACCTGCTCAATGTCAAGCTCTTCATCTAACAGCATGGCATATTCTGTTTTGAAAGACAGCCGGTCTCAACTTCCTCAACAAGTTTTAAATGTGATTATGGAAGCTAGAAGACCTAGTACAAGGAAAGTGTATGCAGAAAAATGGAAGAGATTTTTATTTTGGAGTGCAGCAAGGAATTTGGAGATTTCTGAGCCTAATTTGAGTGTGGCTCTTCAATATCTTACTGAGTTATTGGACAAAGGTTTGTCCTTCTCTTCCATTAAGATTCATGCTGCAGCAATTTCAGCTCACTATGATTGTGACCCACCATTGTTTTCGCATCCTTTGTTCAAGCAGTTTCTTAGAGGGGCAAAGAATATAAGACCCCCGAGCTCCTACTCCTGCTTGGGATCTCAATTTTGTGTTGGAAAAACTTACTCTACAACCTTTTGAGCCTGCGGCTACTGCTGAATTGAAATACTTGTCATGGAAGACTGCTTTTCTGTTGGCTATTACTTCTGCAAGAAGGGTGTCTGAGTTGCAGGCCCTTATGGCAGTAGAGCCCTTTTGATTTTCCATAAGGATAGGGTATCATTACGTACTAATCCTTCCTTTATGCCTAAGGTGGTTTCTAGTGGGGTTTAAAACAAAACTATTCATTTGCCTACTTTTTAGGCAGCCCCCAAAAAAAAAGAAAAAGATTTTGCACACTTTAGATGTACACAGGCAATTGCGTTATTATTTAAGCAGGACTAAGGATTTTAGGCAGTCTCAGCAGTTGTTTGTTTCTTTTGCTTTGAGTTCACAGGGCAAGCCTGTGTCAAAACAGACTATTTCTAGGTGGATTGGGTTTTGCATTGCATTTTGTTATTCCCATCATGGCAAGGAGATTCCAGCTGGGATTAGGCCTCATTCCACTAGGGCTACTGCCACTTCAACAGCATTTCTAAGGGGTGGCAACTAAGGATATTTTGGAGGCAGCTACTTGGAGTTCAGTGCATACTTTCTCTAAGCATTATCACCTTCCTCTCTACTCTAAGTCTAGGGCTGGTTTTGCCACAGCTATTTTGCAAGGCATGTTGTCAGCTCCTGCTTCTTTATGATTTGCCAGCCTCCCTTACCTCTGCTTTGGGATTCTACCCAATAGTTAGGACTGCAGCAATGTGGAGCGAAGAACATAGTACAGTTTTGTACCTACCATAAATGTAGATGTTCGAGGATCCACATTGCTGCAGTCCAATTTACCTCCCTCCTTCCCCTCTGTGTTTAGGGGTGGTTGTGTAGGTGAGGTTATCTGCTGATATTTTGTATATATTTTTGTATATAATGTACATATTTTTGGTGCAGGTATTTTGGGCCTTGTCTTTTAGGGTCTTCTGACATCTGGGGCAAGAAAAGACTGAGGATATGGCGCCGGTCATGCGCATTAGTACCCTGACGTACTGACGTCAGTCTAATGCGCCCTGACCGACGTCAGCCTTATACTCTGGTATTCGGGCCGACTGGACAGCGGACTACCCAATAGTTAGGACTGCAGCAATGTGGATCCTCGAACATCTACATTTATGGTAGGTACAAAACTGTACTTTTCTCTCTAGTATAGTTGACAAACAGGCAGGGAAGTTCATTTATATGCTTTATTACATAGAAACACATCCGGATGGACAACAGCATTACAAAGTATAGACAGACTGTGATTATCTGACAAACTACACAGACATACATGCTTACATCTCAACAGCTTACTACAAAATGGCAGGCTCGCACATGCTCAATATTTATACACTTGTGCAAGCCCCTAGAAAGCTTCTTAATGGCATACATATATATTGATCTACATCCTCCCTCTTAAATACATTGTCCTTAATGAAATGGCATTAGAATAAGACATGCAGTAATATAGACATTAGAACCAAACACAGTGTTCATGTCCAAGTTGCAGTGTATCTGTAACATTGTCTGGAAATGCGGCCTGATCTATAATATAGTAATTAGAACTGGGTTTGGCAACAGGAATTTTGGGATTCATCTCAGAAGCAGGGATATTTACTGGAACGTCCCCTGGAACTGGAACACTGGACAACTCACTCTGAGATCGTCTTTTTTACAGGCTAAATGCTGCGGTATCAAATGTTTCCGATTCCGCCTAAAGTGTACTCCATGTGATTCCACAATGTGCGCTCAGCTCTTGGCAAATACTCTTCACGACTCCAGTCTGATCGTAACCTTTGCACGTTTGCATTGTCACTGTCTCTCCTTCTAATAATGGAGTGAGCAGTTTGCTAGACTTGTAATACGACTTCTGGGCTAGGCGCTTCTTTAACAGATGAGCTTTCACTGATTTGTCATTCCTAGCACTTGGAACCAATAAACTACTGCTGATTGGTAACGTAGTTTTGGTTTGTCTCGACATAAGTCTCTGGGCAGGTGAACCAAGATGTTTATCATGAGGAACACTTCTGAGATTGAAGAGATTCAGGAAAACATCAGTATTATCTCGTTTCGACTTCTGTAGCAACTGTTTTGCACTTCAACCTGCATGTTCTGCCAAACCATTTGACTGTGGGTACTCAGGACTATTCGTAACATGGATAAAGTCCCACTCTTTGGTGAATCTTAAATTGCTGGCTATTAAACTGTGTACCATTGTCAGAAATAACTTTGTGCGGACTACCATGGACTGCAGAATGACGCTTCATCTTAGTAATGACCATACTGGATGCTAGATTATGAAGTAGGCCATTCTCAAACCAGTTGGAATAAGAGTCTACTAACACCAAGTAATGTTGACCATTCCATTTGAAAATGTCAGTGGCTACTGTCGACCAAGGTAGTTCAGGAATCTGGTTTAGTTGAAGTGGTTCCTTCTGTTGATGTGGCTTTGTACTATTACATACAGAACAAGATGAAAGTACTCTCTCAATGTCTTGTGACATAGAAAGCCAAAATACTAGTCCTCTCGCCCTTCTCTTGGAAGAATCAGTTCAGTGTGGCTACGATGATAGTAATGTACTCTGGTTGCAAGGACTTTGGAACAACTACTTTTGGACCTTTCATGACGATACCATTGTCAGACTCTGTAAGGAAAATAAGGTTGCACTTCTTGAGGTAAACTAGATTGTTTTGATGCCATCCTCGACTGATAAAGTGTTTGAGCTTCTGTAGAACTGGATCTGTGGCTGTATGACTTCTAAGCTCATCAAGATGTGTGAAAGAAAAATTTCTCACTTCTGTGACTTCAAAATCAAGTTGCTCATTCTCATGCTGTTCAGTGGTGTTACTGGGTGATCTGGATAAAGTATCAGCAAGCTAAAGAAATTTGCCTTTTGTGTAGACAAGATTGAAATTATACTTTTGCAATCTGAACATCATATGTTGCAATCTGGCTGGAGCTGTTTGCATAGGCTTTCTCAAAATAGTGACTAGATGCTGGTGATTAGTTTTGATCTGGATAGGTCGACCATAAATATAATCATGGAACTTCGATCATGCATACACAATTTCCAAGAGTTCTTTCTCTATCTGAGCATACTGCATCTCAGTGTGGGTTAGAGTTCTGGACGCATAGGCAACAGGTTGACCCTGTTAAAGAATGTCTGTACCAAGCCAGATTTCGAAGCAACACAGAAAAGAGTAATTCGTTTGTGAACATCATAGTATCTGAGAGTTGGTAGACTGGCAATTGTTTCAGGTCATCAAATGCTCTCTAGTGGTGTTCCAGCCATGACCAGAATACATCTTTACATGTCAGCTCTCTAAGCGGTGCAGCTAGTTGGCTCAATTTTGGAATAAACTTGCCTAGATAGTTAACCATGCCAAGAAAACGTTGAAGGGCTTAAACATTTTGTCTGGAACTGGCATCGCATGAATAGCTGTTTGCTTGGAAGGGTCTGCTCATAAGCCTGAACTGGTAAACAAATGACCAACATAAGTAACTTCTCATAACCTGAACTTGCACTTCTGAGAATTCAACTTAAGATTCACTTGACATGCTCTTTCCAGAACCTTATTGACGTTTGTCTTGCTCAGCTTCACCATTACCTCCTACTAGAAGATTTTCTACTATAATAGCACAAGAATGCCCAGAAAAAGTTTGCTCCATTGCACATTTAAAGACTTCACTGGCAGAATTTATCCCAAATGGCATTCTCAAAAATCTGTTCCTGCCAAAAGAAGTACTGAACATAGTAAGCAATGAGGATTTTTGATCAAGCAGAATTTGACAAAATGAACACTCTGCATCTAAGACAGAAAAAAACGGTAGCATTTGGCATCAGAGCTGCAACTTCTTCAACTGTGCAAATTGGATGATGAGGTCTTTTCAGTGCTTTGTTTAAATTTTGTGGATCAATATATATTCTGATATCATCTGAGCTTTTCTTATGAGCTAGCGCCATGGAGGATATCCATTCAGTTGGTTCTGCAACTGGACAAATTACACCTTGCTGCACCATTTTGTCTTGCTCGGCTTTGACTCTGTTCTTCATAGCTACTGGAACTTTCCAGGCTGGCCTGACAACTGGGCAGACATCTGGGTCTAACTTCATGGAGTACACAACTGGAAGCTTGCTTAGTTTGTCTTCAAAAAGATCAGTATAGGTAGAGAAAATATACTGGGCAAAATTAGAACAGTGGTCTTAAGCTAACATGATGGACTTGCTTGTTAAACAAAAGCAGTTCCATTTCCAAACTGTCTCCGAGCCCTAATCATGACTGTACTTGCCTTTTGACCACATAAAATAACAAATCGTAGCTTCTCCTAGCAGAGTAACATGAAAGTACTACTGAGCCTTCAGTCTAAATCTCTTCGCCACCATAAGCAACCAGCTTTGCACACTTTGCCAAATCAAGCTTCTCACCAGCACATACTATAGCAAATGTTTCTGCAGACCTAACATTGCACGTTGAACCTGTGTCAACTTTGAGATGTTCTTCTATTCCCATGTTGCAGTATTCTGACTGTGGCATTCACCGCCTCAGGCAACCCGAACGTCGGCTCCATTACAGAATCTTAAGCCTGGTTGCTGTAGGTGCATGAGATGTCACATGCAGGGCCATAAACCAGGAACCTTAAATGTGACGTCTGCACACACAGACCTCAGAACATTTCAGCCGCAGTCGAATGTCAGATCCTCTACTATCAAGACGTCCAAAGCTAAGTACCCCATTGGGGATTTTGTTTTTTGCTGTTGCTTGAGTTTCGTATGCTGTCCCCCCCTTTTAGCCGATGGCCACTAAAAAGGGTAAATGCCGATGCGGTCTTCAGATTCTGCATAAAGACTCGCACGACCGTTGCGTTTTTTGCCTAGGCCGGGAACACGGCTGTACCTCTTGTCCAATTTGCCAGTCATTCATCCCAAAGACATTCAGAAGCCATCTGGCCGCCCTCAATCTTTACTTAGAAAATCGGAGGTATAAGAAATTAACACTCAGGATGAATCCAGAGTCAGCCTCCCAGGAGGAGCCTCCACACAAAAAGGCCAAGTTGTCATGGCCTACTACTACTGCCCCTCCGCCATCGGACACCCTGGCAAATTCTGATTTAGGAGTTGAGGGATGTCCATTAGAGCTGTCTACTTCATCGACTCCCCTAGAGAAAGCCACTTTAGAAGTAATGGAAGGCACGTCCATCGATGTAGCTCAGACATCAGTTTTCACTGATGTCGAGGGCGAACCAGGTGTCACCAGACGCCCTACTGAGATGCCAGAACCTGAAGCCCCAGCCCCAACAAAGGCCCCTGAAAGTAGGCCTTCTCCTAGGACTACCCCCTTGAAAAGAAAACAGAAAAGCAAGCATCTATCTCCCTCTGCTGTGGAATTATTTGACTGGCAATCCTTCACTCAGTCCTTGATGCAGGCCTTCATGGCCCTTAAGTCCTCGGCCTCTTCACCCCACATCATCCCTGATGTTCTTCGTGTTTCACTGTTGCAGTCATTATACTTGGGCTATCTGCTTGCAGGTAGCCCTCAGTTGGCCTGATTAAGAAAGTCTTGGGTCCTGCGTCAGTTGCTGTCCCTTCTTCCATGAAGTCAGGTCGTCAGGGGTATAAAATATGCGGCCGACGCCATTACATTAGTCTTTCTTGCCGTGCGGTGCCCGAAGCAGAAGCATTTCGCAAGTGCCAGTCGTCCAACTCCTGAAATTTTCATTTTCGAGTTTCAGAACCGAAGTCTTCAACTAAAACTAAGTACCCCGTTTTTTCTTGCTCCTTACCGATGTCAGTAAAAGTTAATAATTGCATTACTTGTGGAAAGCAAATACCTCATAAAGATTTTCATTCGTACTGTATTCTTTACCTAAGCCCTGACCACGACGTACCTTGCTGTGACTAGACTATGACTAGACAGAGGCCTGCCACCAAAAGAAGGGACTACCTTTCACACCACCCCCTGCCACCCAAACCCTAACAACAGACGCATCAGACTATTCATGGGGGGCTCACCTGGCAGGGAAGTGCATTCAGGGCAAATGGAACCCAAGTCAAGTGCACCTGCATATCAATCAAAAAGAAATGTTAGCTGTACCGAATGCTCTGATAGCATTCAAGGACCACATTCTTCCAGGACAACTAATGATAAAGACAGACAACACCACTGTTATGTGGTACATAAACAAGCGGCGGGTACACATTCTTACCCCCCTCTGCAGACTAGCCACGGCATTGTGGAACACAGCCTTGAGCTACCAAGTGCACCTACAAGTTCAATTCCTACCAGGAAAATTAAATACACTGGCAGACGGACTAAGCAGAAACCTTTTGGACCCACACGAGTGGAAACTGGAGCCAAGGATTTTCAACATGTTGACAAGCAAATGGGGGAGCCCAGATATAGACCTATTTGCCTCTCCCCAGAACTACCAATTGGACATATTTTGCACAAGGACTCCCCACAAAGAAGCCTGGAAAGTGGATGCTTTGTCCTTCAGCTGGAAAAACCTATCAGTCTATGCCATCCCCCCTCTGCCTCTGCTCTCCAAAGTACTAAAAATCAAATGGGACAAACCAAGGATGATTTTGATTGCTCCCGACTGGCCACGCCAACACTGGTACCCCCTCCTGCACAGTGTGTCACGGTTATACCCATGGCACCTGCCTCAGACTCCTTTCCTGCTGGGACAACAGGGAAAAAAATGCAAAGATAAAGACAGAGACAAGCCGCCGAGGTCCAAAACCGCCGACTATGCTTCTTTTAAGCCAGTCGCCAGTTCGTCGGTACTCAGTGAGGCGCTTTCGCAGCCCTTGATACCCACTACTTCTGATTCGCAGGCCTCTACTGAGATCCATTCGGAGTCCGGTATGCCGCGAGATGCTTCAACTATGGAACCCGCGGATGTCTCTACCTTGGATGGGTCCGGAGCCGCTGTGCAGGCACCGGCTTCTGAGGGTGTATTCAGGCCTACGGACTTGCATATTAAACCGACGCCTCCTTCTTCACTTGGGCCTAAATCTCGAACCATGCCTAAAAAAACAACGCCCAGGCCACATGTTCAGGCCTCTATGCCTAAAAAACAAATAAGAATGGCTGAAGATTTAATAACTCTAATCAGGGGTAGTCAACCCCCCTTTCTAAGAGGCCTAGGACTGAAGTTGTTTATGAATCTTCTGACCAGGATTCTGTTTTTTTTTCTGATTCTTCTGATTTTCTGGATTTCCCTTATCTACTTATGAGGATTCTGATGCAGAGGACTCCACTCCCTCTGCTTCCCCACTAGAGGATTTTTCTTTTGGGGAAAACTTACATACTCTAAGAGAGCATTTCCACTGGGAAAGCCAGGATTTTTATGATTCAGAAAAGAGGCTCAGGGATTTCTTACTCCTGCCTCAGCATAGACCTTTAGCTATCCCTCCTCTACTAGACATTGTTGATGATACTTTTTCGGAATCTAGTTTGGCCCCAGATTCCTTGCCTCCTGCTCCCAGAAAACTTAAGGAGCAATCTTTACCTGATCATGCTAGAGCTAAATTGTTGGATGCTCCCTTAAATTAGGACCACGTGTTTGGCAACAAGGCTGAGGAAGTTCTTAAAAAGATGGAAGATAAAGCTAAATCTATGCAAACTGTTAAAGATTTCTTACAAGTTCAGCCTCCTAGATTTAGTAGGCATCGGCCCTCTAAAAATTGGTCCTTTCCAGTCCATTCCAGGTCTTCCCAAGCAAAACCCAGACAGTAGGAACCCCAAGTTTCAGTCCCAGGGGCACACAGGACTAAGCAGTGGGGGACCTCCACTTCCAAATCTGGGAGTAATAAGATTCCCCCCATGGTAAACTGTCTCAATGACTTCCTTTTAAAATTTCCAAGCACTTATCAACTGACTGCCCCTTTGGGGGAAAAGATTGCTTTTCATGCAAAGAACTGGGAGCTCATTATCCTGTACAAATGGGTTTTAAATATAGTGTCCCAGGGGTACATATTTCACTTCCACACATTGCCAACACCGAACGGGTGGCCGGACCTACCCCCAAACCAGTGGGCAGAGGCCCAAAAACAAGTACTTTCTCTCTTAAGCATGGGGGCTATTCAGTTGGTACCAGAAGAGAAAAAGGGACAAGGTTTCTACTCTAGACTTTTCCTGGCACCCAGAAAAGACAATTTACGGCGTCCTATCCTGGACCTGTCTACTCTAAACACCTTTTTGGAGATTCCAAAATTCAAGATGCTGACTCTTCACCAGTTACTTCCCATGCTAGGCAAAGACGCCTGGTTGGCAACACTAGATTTAAAAGAAGCATACCTGCATATCCCAATCAGGGAATCTTGCAGAAGATACCTTCGCTTCAAAGCAGACTACACACACTTTCAGTTCTCTGCACTGCCCTTTGGCTTATCTACTGTGCCCAGGGTATTCACAAAGTGCCTAGCTCCAGTTATTACATTTTGCAGGCAAATAAACATTCAAATATACCCATACCTTGATGATTGTCTAATCCAGGCCGAAAGCCAGGACATACTTTTGAATCATCTGGCCTTTGTACAAAGGGTTCTATTATCTGGCCTTTGTACAAAGGGTTCTAACCTGTCTGGGGTACACCATAAACAAAAAGAAATCTCACCTGGTACCCTGTCAACAAATTATATTCCTGGGAGCAAGCTTGAATAGAACTTCCCAGATGGCTTACCTCACGCCAGAGAAACAAATTCATTTGACAACCTACTTCAGACAAGTGGCCACAAAAACCCTGCTATCTGCAAGACAAATACTGGAAGCCTTGGGGTTCATGGCCTCCTGCATTCTTCTAATTCCATATGCAAGACTGCATATGAGGAAACTACACTGGTATCTAAAAAGCCTATGGTGTCAACGTTCCCAGGATCTAGAGGCAATGAATCCTGTCATACCTTGCTTATGCCTAGAGTTCCTTTGGTGGGCAGAGGCCTGCCACCAATAGAAGGGACTACCTTTCACACGACCCCCTGCCACCCAACCCTAACAACAGACGCATCAGACTATTCATGGGGGGCTCACCTGGCAGATTAGTGCATTCAGGGCAAATGGAACCCAAGTCAAGTGCACCTGCATATCAATCAAAAAGAAATGTTAGCTGTACCGAATGCTCTGACAGCATTCAAGGACCACATTCTTCCAGGACAACTAATGATAAAGACAGACAACACCACTGTTATGTAGTACATAAACAAGCAGGGGGGTACACATTCTTACCCCCTCTGCAGACTAGCCACGGCATTGTGGAACACAGCCTTGAGCTACCAAGTGCACCTACAAGTTCAATTCCTACCAGGAAAATTAAATACACTGGCAGACAGACTAAGCAGAAACCTTTTGGACCCACATGAGTAGAAACTGGAGCCAAGGATTTTCAACATGTTGACAAGCAAATGGGGGAGCCCAGATATAGACCTATTTGCCTCTCCCCAGAACTACCAATTGGACATATTTTGCACAAGGACTCCCCACAAAGAAGCCTGGAAAGTGGATGCTTTGTCCTTCAGCTGGAAAAACCTATCAGTCTATGCCATCCCCCCTCTGCCTCTGCTCTCCAAAGTACTACTAAAAATCAAACGGGACAAACCAAGGATGATTTTGATTGCTCCAGACTGGCCATGCCAACACTGGTACCCCCTCCTGCACAGTGTGTCATGGTTATCCCCATGGCACCTGACTCGGACTCCTTTCCTGTTGTCCCAGCAGGAAAACCAGATTCTGCACCCTCAGCTTCTAAAACTGGCTAATTACCTAATCTCTCCTTTACCATCCCTCAGTAAACCTGTGATGGATATCATTTTACATGCAAGGAGGCCTAGTACTAGAAAATCTTATGCTGAAAAGTGGAAAACATTCTGTGCCTGGAACCAATCTCAAGGGATGAGCACAGCAGCACCCAATTTACCTCAGATTTTGCAATACTTAACTGAGATGCTTCACAAGGCCCTGTCTTTTTCCTCCGTTAAAATCCATGTTTCAGCCATTCCAGCTCATTATAACACAGAACCTCCCCTCTTCTCTCATCCACTGCTCAAGCAGTTCCTCAGAGGGGCCAAAAATTTGAGACCACCCAGGAGAGCTCCAACCCGTCTTGGACCTTAACTTTGTTTTGGAGAAACTCACTCTACCTCCTTTCGAGCCAGCTGTTACTACGGACTTAAAATTTCTTTCCTGGAAAACAGCTTTTCTTTTAGCAATCACTTCAGCTAGAAGGGTATCTGAATTACAGGCCCTTATGGCAGTGAAGCCTTTCATCATCTTTCATGCGGACAGGGTGTCCCTCAGAACCAGTCCATCCTTCATGCCCAAGGTGGTATCCAGTATGGCTCTTAATCAGTCCATTCATTTGCCAACCTTCTTTCCCAATCCACAGAACAAAGGGGAACGGATACTGCATTCCTTAGATGTTCACAGACAACTTAGATTCTACTTGGGCAGGACTAAATCTCAAAGGAAATCTGAACAACTGCTGGTGGCATTTGCTGCAGGGGCAGAGGGAAAGGCTGTTTCAAAGCAAACCATTTCTAAATGGATAGGCCACTGCATTCATTTCTGCTATAAGCACCATGGAAAACCTATCCCCCAGGGGATCAGACCTCATTCCACAATGGCTGCATCTACCTCTACAGCCTTTCTCAGAGGCGTCCCTACCAGGGACATCCTAGAAGCTGCTACCTGGAGTTCTGTACATACTTTCACCAATTATCATTTGCCAATTTTCTCTAAATCCAGAGGTGGCTTTGCCACTGCAGTCTTGCAGGGCCTTATAGCTGGTCGTAATGCTATTTAAATTCCTCCTCCCAACCATAGCTTTGGGAATCTACCCAGATGTAATGACTGCAATAGTGAAACACGATGAACATAGTACAGTTGTGTACACTTACTATAAATGTAGATGTGCGAGTGTATTCACTGTTGCAGTCCTGGTTACCCTCCCTCCAGCCCCCTTAACTTCTTTTGGTTATACCGCTACTTTCCTTTACTATGCTTAAAAGCTTTTTGGTGTATTTGCTTTATTGTTGGAGGTATATCATTGTGCTTTTATATTTAATTGCTTCCCATTTGAGGGGCACCTGACATCTGGGGCAAGAAAAACTGATGTAAATGCGTCGGCTGCATGTTTTATAACCCTGATGACCTGACGGAATGGAAGAAAGGACAGCAGCTGATGCAGGACCAAAAACTTTGTTAATCAGGCCGACTGAGGGGTACCTGCAAGCAGATAACCCAAATGTAATGACTGCAACAGTGAATACACTCGAACATCTACATTTATGGTAAGTGTACACAACTGTACGTTCTCAACCCTAGGCCTGCCTCTGCTACTTCAACCCTTCTTCCCACTTCTCATGTAGGAGAAGAAGAGGAGGTTTACTCAACATCCAATTAGTCAATCACTTACTCATCAGAAATTGCCTCTCCACTGGAATACTATTCCCCTGATGAGGAATCTATAGAACGGGACTCTCCCCCAGAGGACATTACCTTTGGGGAGACCATCACCAAAATGAAAGAGTATTTCAAATGGGATACTTCCCAAATGACTGAAACAGACAGAAGCATTGGTAGAATTAGTGCAGGCTAATTACAAGGACCCAATGACTCAAGTTCGAACAGTGTTCGGCCTCACAGAGGGGTTCCCAGTGGGAGTGGGTGTGCATCAGGGTTCAGCTCTGAGCCCACTGCTGTTCATACTGGTGATGGACTACGTTAGCAAACAGGTTGGAGGGGACGGGTCAACAAAGCTGCTGAATGCAGACAATGTGGCAGTGCAGGCAGACTTTGAGCTAAAACTTCATCAAAGGATAGGAAAATGGAATGCAAATCTGAAGACACATGGGATGAAACTAAGCACAGACAAGATGGTGGTAATGGCAGCAAAATGGTGGAATCAGAAGACGAGAATAGAGATAGAAGGGAAGACAGTGGATCAGGTAAACAGCTTCAAGTATCTGGGAGGGGTAGTTGAGGAGAAGGGTAGTCTGAATGAATAGGTCAGAGCTCAAATCAGAGGGGCTGCAGCCAACTGGCATAGAGTATCAGGTGTAGTCTATGACAGAAGAATGCCAAAGAAGTTGAAAAGTAAGGTGTACAAGACAGTGGTGCGACCAGTACTACTGTATGGTACAGAAATCTGGGCAGTAAAGGCAGAACAGTTGAAGAAGCTAGAGGTGATGGAAATGAAGTGCCTGAGAAAGGTGGTAGGATGCATACTGTGGGACAGATGAAGAAATAAGGACATAAGAGCAAAAGCCAAAGTAGCTCCAATTGCAGAAAAGATCAAAGAGAACAGATTATGATGGTTTGGGCACGTGTAGAAAAGCAGAAGACAGTCTGGTGAGGAAGATTTGGGACAGACAGGAAGAAGGTAAGAGGAAGCGAGGACGTCCAGCAAAGAGGTGGATGGATGGTGTGAAAGAAGATCTGCGACACTCAGGCATGAGTGTTGAAGAAGGCAGGAGTGTGGCACTGAATCGAGAGAGTTGGCGACAGTTAGCACGATACCCTGATCTCATGTAGAAAAGTGGGAAAAAGGGGGGCTGCTGATGATGATGAAGGATCGTAAGAATATGGACAGGATAGGCAAGAAGGTTTATACCTTCTCCACCCTAACTTTCAGAGCTGTCAACTACCAAACTCATATGATAAAATATTAGTATCTCAAGCCTCTACTCTCCTGTCCTCCTTGCCTGACTCCCCTAGCAAGACAGAGGTAGTATAAAAACTGTCCCTGGCTTCTCAAGTCGCCAGACACTCAGTTATATGCAGTTATGATGCAGCAGAGGCCTCTGCAAAGTCTGCTGCTTCCGCAATAGTGCTATGCAGATACTCTTGGCTTCGCCTTCAACCCCTTAAAGTCTAAAATTCTTGACACCCCTCTTGACCACAACCTCCTGTTTGGGAAACAGTCTGAGAACTCTTTAAAAATCTTCAGGAGAAAAGCAAGGAGCTTCAAGATGTAAACACCTTCTGGTGTCCGCCATTCCTAAATACTACAGGAATTACCCAGCCAAGACTACCTTTGTCAGGAGGACCCTCTCCTCTGGTACTCCTTCCTCTTCCAGACATAGGAAAGGAGCCAGGAGACAGACCACTTCCAGACCAGCATCCTCTCCACCTACCCAGAGACAACCCTTTCATGTCAGAAATGGCTCCAACAATGCGTGACTACCTTGCCCACCTCCCCCTGTCAGCCTGCCTCTCCCACTACCTACCCCTTTGGAAAACTGTCCACTTCTGCTACTTCTACCATGGTAAGGACCTACTTCAGGGGTTAAGACCTCACTCTATCAGGGCAGTAGCATCTTCCAAAGCCTTCCTCAGTGGCCTGGACACAGCCTTCATTCTGGAGGCGGCCACCTGGTCCTCTATGCATATTTTCACCAGACACTATAAATTGGACCACATCTCCAGAGCCATATCAGGGTGTGCCAGAGCAATCCTACAGGGCTTTCTGGAATCGGCTACTTCTACCTCCACCCTTCCTTCTTTCTAAGCTGTGGCACTGTCGCACACTGAGTACTGTAACATGGGAATAGAAGGACATAGAACAGTTGTGTAAAATCTTACCATAACCATAGATGTCCTTCACTTCCATGTTGCAGTATTCCTTCCCTCACACCTATCCCCCTTCATTCCATTTGGCCTGTCTAGAGGGCACCCTGGAGCACAACCTAGACTATGGTCAGACTAACCAGCAAATGGCACTTACACTTCTTGTGGACATTATTTGGCTCATAATAGTGTGAGGTCTGTGAGTGCAGACATCACATTTAAGGTCCCTGGTTAATGGCCCTGCATGTAAGACCAACTTTTGGTCAACTGGTGCCCTAGGCAAAAGGTCTCCACAGTGCCCCCCAACACCACCCTGTGCCCCCATCATGGTCTACCTACACCATCCAGATTACTGGAAAAGCGACCCTGCTAGAACAGTGCCCTAGGCAGCAGCCTAGTTGGCCTATGCCTTAAGGGCAGCTATGCCTGCATGTGACAACCCACGCACCTACAGCAACCAGGCATAAGCTTTTGTATAGGAGCCGATGTTCGGGTTGCCTGAGGCAGAGAATCCCACACTAAGAATACTGCAACATGGAAGAGAAGAGAAGGACATCTATGGTTATGGTAAGATTTTACACAACTATTCTTTCTATGGGTCTTCATTTATCCGAACAGTACAAAATGCTTCATTCCTTGCCCGTAAATCTACTGCATTGACTGTTTCATGAAGCGCACACACACCATCAACATAAAAAGTCGGGTCACAGCTTTCTAATTGATCAACTTGTCTCTTTGAATGTTCCCTTTTTATAAAATAATGTGTTCCTTTTGAAAACCATTTGAAATGATTCCACTTATTGGATTTGTGACATTGCTGACTTAAAGCTAAACATTTTTCTCTTTTAGACTCATGATTTCCACCACAGTTATGACATTTAGCAATAAAACTGGGTGTGCACGCATTCTTTAAGTTTCCTGACTCACTCTTATACTTCACTGAGGCTGTGCGCACTCTGAAAATTGCTAGAAAGGTACGGGGTTTCCCATGGATGGTTGCAGGGTTTACAGTTGCTGCCATGTGCTTGGGCCTATTTCTTTAACCATGTGCTGCATGCTATCAGCATTGGCCTTTGAAGTTACTGGAAGCATGTATCTCTCATTGGTAAACATATTTGTGTGCTTTTCTGTAAGCTCATACATCTGACAAATCTCAGTGGCCTTATTCAAAGTTAAATCACTGTCACGAAGCAAAGTCTTTCTCACAGCATCATCTTTAATACCACACACAAGGCTGTCTTTTATGAGCTCATCCCTTAAAATCACCAAATCTGCACATTTTAGCTTTTTTTTCAAATCAGTTATATATGCTGCAAAGGTTTCACCAAGCTTTTGATCCCTTGTGTAAAGTAAGTGCCTTTCCATTGTAATATTCATTTGGGGGTTACACATTTCTCTAAATTCATGTTTTAAGCACTCAGGGTCTTCACTTGATTCAGCCGGTACAACTATATGACGGTTCCCCCTCTCCTGCAAATTCAGCAGGTGCATACACAAAGGAATGCTCTCTTTCTATGGCTTTTGGCTCCGCTAAATTAAGCAGAATAAATGACTTTGTACAGTCAGCTTTATCAGAAAATGCAGCCTGTATGAAAATATCATTCTCTTGCTCAAACACTCTCCAATTCTTTGCAGTATTATTGCCAAACACAAGTGGACCTGGTTTTCGAAATCCTTCTGCCCTGGCAACAAATTATGCCCAAACACACTGTAATAATATGGCCCTTGTAATTATAAGCTGCTATGTGTGCCTGTAATAACATTCAAATGCACAGTAAGCTATTCAAAATACTGTACTTTGCGAAATATGCTTGGAAATGGCTGTATTTAGCGAAATAACTGTACTGTAATATTGCACAAACATGCAAACACTTCATACACTGCAGACAACTCAAATAACTTTAATGTGAAAAATGCAGTTGTCTCCCTTATTTTATACATTTTATGCAACTCTGACTTTATTTCAAACATTAATTTTGAATATTTATATTCGTCGCAGTTTCTGATATTTCTGTTACTTAGAAGTTCATTTAAAATGTTCTGAATGCTTTGTTTCATATTTTGCAAATAAGAAATCATTTGAGCAAGTTTTAATACCTGAAATCCATTTCTGACCTGTTTGGTGAGTTATACATGCAGTAGGGATGATTCACTCCTCTTATGTTCCTTCAATCCTTACTGAGTGCCTCTCTATCTCTAAACTGGAGAATCTGGATCCCATTCTGGCACCATGTCACTCGTTCCTCTGTAGTTTAGATGACGAACAGGCGGAGAAGTTCATTTATATTCTTTATTACATGGAAACACATCAGTATGGACAGCAGCATTGCAAAATATAAACTAACTGATTAACTGACAAAACTACACAGACATACATGCTTACATCTCAACAGCTTACTACAAAATGGCAGTCAGGGTCACATGTGCTCAGTGTTTATACACTTGTGCAAACCCCTAGAAAGCTCCTTAAAGGCATACATATACATATTGCACAAACTCCACTCCACACACCTTCAGATAGAAACAACTCTGATCCAAAACAATACCAAAACAGCAAAATCTTCAGAAGTCAGGAATCGAAAAACAGGAACCAAAGTCAAATCCAAAAGCAAATTCTTTATTCTCCAGCACCTCGGTGTAACCACCTTTCAAGAGTATACATTCTCACTGAAAGAATGGATATATATATATATATATATATACTCATAGCAATTAATTAAGCAATTAATTAAACAATTATGTTCAAAAAAGTTTTAAAGCAGACACCTCCAGTTTATTTCATTATTCAGTCCACAGGGTGTCATTGTATTGTATTTCAAAATAAAAATACTTTCCTTATATTGTAAGTTATATTTCAAAGCATTTTCATCATTACAAAGACATTTCACACTTTCTAAAACTGTTCCTGTTAAAAATGAAGCATCACTATTATGATAAACACTAAAATGTGTGGCAATGAATTTATTTTCCCTTTTATGTCTTATGTCTCTAATGTGCTCACCTAACCTAATACGAAACTCTCTTTTAGTTTCACCTGTATAATATAATCCACAGGGACAGTGTAAAGCATACACAACTCCCTTACTTCTACAGGTAAAACTATCTCTTACTGTGAACCTAATGTTGTTAATATAATTAAATGTTCTAACTATATTCTTACAAACACTGCATCTACTGCAACATCTTGTACCAAATTCACTTAGTGGTCTTGGTAAACAAAATCTTGGCATTACAAATTTACCATGTACCACCATATCTTTCAAATTTCTTCCCCTTTTATAGGAGAATAAAGGTTTTTGTGGCAAAATGTGCATCAACACCTTGTCTTTCACTAAAAATTTCCAAAAATGTTCCACTACATCCTTTATGTCTCCACTTTTTACATTATATGTAGAGACAAAATAAATATCCTTACAAGTTTTATCACTGGTTGCCAGATGATATTTCTTATAATGGTGAAATTCACCCTTATTACATTTATTCCTAATAATTATTATTACATTTATTCCTTACCATATTATTCTCCTTTTTTTACCTTCATAAGGGCATTTTCTAAAATATTCCTGACTTCTGAAGATTTTGCTGTTTTGGTATTGTTTTGGATCAGAGTTGTTTCTATACATATACATATTGATCTACACTATGTCTAGGCATTTCAGATTGTGTATTTTACATAAAAAAAATACTTGCTCAGTTACTACCATTTGATGTCCTTCCCTATCACTGTTGCAGTATTCCTTACAATAGGGATCCCCTGCCAAGGGTATCTTGACATCTGGACACTATACCAAAGTCTTTAGGTTGACAATTCATCTGTTATGTCACACCGACTGTGCAAAACCTTCATGAAAGGAGTATTACATATTAAACCTCCTGTCAAGCCTCCTATAGAGTCATGGGACTTGACTTTGGTGCTTCAGTCATTGACAAGTACTTCCTTCGAGCTTTCTAATTCCTGTGGTATCAAATTTTTGTCTTGGAAAACTACTTCTAGTAGCCCTTATCTCAGCAAGAATAGTATCTGAGTTGCAGGCCTTGAGTGTCAAGAGACCATACTTAATTTTTCATAGAGAAATAGTTTCTCTACATACTGACCCCTCCTTTTTGCCCAAGGTCATTTCTGTTTTTTCCATTAACCAATCTATTGACCTACCGGTTTTCTTTTCCCACCATTCAAATAGAGGGGAATACCTTCTGCATACCCTTGATGTTCATAGGCAACTTTGTTTCTACTTGGACAGAACTAAATCTTGCAGAAAATCGGATCAATTGTTTGTGGCATTTGCAGGACCCAGAATGGGTAAGCCTGAGGGGAAGAGTGGGGAAAATGAGAACGCTAACTATAAGTAAAGAAAACTCTTTTCTTAATAGTACTGTATCTGTGAACTGCGGTGGTGGTGCTGCGGTAGCGTTGTTGCCTCACAGTAAGACGTTGTCCTGTTCGATTCTCAGCTAGACCGTCTTCTGTGTGGAGACATGCATGCATGGGCGTACCTTCGTTGAAGGTTGTGCATCAGGTCCGTCAATTCGGCACGTAAAAATCTACTGCCAATCATTAACGGACCGGAGTTCCGCTGTGGGGACTCCTAACCGGGAAAAGCCGAAAGAAAGAAACAAACAAACTGTGTATCTGTGTTGTATTGTTTTCTTTGTATGCTATTTTTGGGTGTAATGGGGATTGTAAACAGTTGTTTTTATTTTTCTCCCCTCCTTTCTTTTTTCTTCATCTGCAGTTGTGAGAAACATAGGCAATGTAATGATTTTAAAAAGTGCCTGGTTAAGGGGACATGACAGAATTCAAATGAATGTTCTTTTTTCATTCTTGCATGGGGAAATGACTGATTAAGGACCTTTGTTTTAAGACGGAGAATAAGTAAATGAAAAATAATATTGAATATTATAAATATTGTAAGGCTTTTTTTCTAGCACTTGTAAATATGTATACTAAGTAGCATTTCTGCAGCTGGTCTTCATGCCTGCATGGAGACAATCTAATAAAGAGAAACTGGTGAAAGAGGATTGACTGAGGGAAAAGAAGAAAAAACAACAGAGAAACTGACTAGGACATAATGTTCCCTGAAAAGTTTCAGAGGTTTTCCCAGGTGTGACAGCTTTAAAGATAATACAAAACAGACTTGAAGTAAAGTTCTCTCAGTTTTTTAAATCCAGTGGGGATACTAATATAAACAGGTGCTTTTTTTTTTCTTGTTCACCCTTCTCTCTTTTTCTTTATTCAGTTTTGAGAAATGTAGGCACTGTAATGAAAAAATGAGGAGGGGAGGAGATGGGGGGAGCAGAAGGGTCTGGTTAAGAGAGTATGACAAAAGAAAAATCTGTGTGCTTTTTCCCATGCTTTCATAGGGAAATGACTGGGTAAAAACACTAGGCGTTATCCAGTAACAAGTTTATTGCAAAGCATGTAAAATAAAAAGAAATTTGAATATTGTAAGGCTTTTTTTCCGATAAACACGGTACCCTTAGCACTTTTGTGTAGTTTGCATGTCACTAGAAGGCAATTTGATAAAAGAGAAATGGGTTGGAGAAAGTATTTACTGAAAGCATTCAAGTGTTTTCTCAACTGGGAGAGTTATAAATATATACAAAATCAAATAGCACTTACTAATAGCACAGGCTGTACCATGTGTCTTAACATGACTAACCTTTCTTTTTGGTTAACTTTAGCCTGTTTGTATAGCTACCAACTTAGAATTCATGTTCATATTAGGAAGCAAAACCTTCAGTATTTGAAGATGTACATAAATTTTGTGTGTTATTGTTAAGTTCATAGGTTTTAGGAGTTTTTTTTTTCTTGGGAGGGGTGTTTGTTCTGTTTGAGGGCTTTGAAAAAAAAACAAGTTATGTAAGATGTGACATAGGCGCAAATGGATATGACATGAAACAACTGTATAAAAGACTGACCTGCCAAACAGTGTATACTTGTAACATAAAAGTTGGACCTAGACATTTAGCAAAAGAGCAGTTATATATAAAAGGTGGTAATAATAACTATACAAAAATGATTTCTTTCAATCTGAATGGTCTTACAGATAAATGTAAAAAAGAAAGACTAGTGAACTATATTAAAAAATGTAGAGTGCACATAGCTATGCTACAGGAGACACACCTGGAAAGAACTGAACATGTGAATTTGATAAAGAATGGTTTTCAGAATGGTTATTCAGCGAAATATGTGGGGCAAAGGAAAAGAGGAGTACTTATATTCATTGCAAGAGGAGCTCCGATAGTGATAGAAGAGGGAAAAAAAGATAATGGAAGATGCATAGTACTTAAGGGGCTGCTGGCTAGGGAGGAGGATTACACTGGCATGCATTTACATCCGCACTAAAACTGCTGTAATGGAGCTTCAGAAAATTATTGGAGAAATAATCAGCTTTCAGCAAGGAATATTACTTATAGGTGGAGACTGGAATTTGGTTTGCAACAGTGAAGATATGTCTGGGGGGGGTAGAAGATGTAACAAAGGAGGCTGATTTTTGAAGAAATTTATGAAAATGTTTGGTATGGAAGATGTGAATTCAGTACTGGGAGTTTGGAGTGAATTTGCATATTACTCACCGAGATACAAAAACTGGGCTAGGCTAGATAGATTTTAAATCACACAGGAACATCTGCATTTAATTGAAGGAATTGAAACACACCCAATAACTATTTCAGATCAGGCACCAGTAATAACTAAAATAAAAACGCAAGGTAATGAAGAAATAAAAATGAGGCAATGGCGCTTTCCCATCTATCGGTTAAAAAGAAAGGATTTTAAAGAATGGGTTGTGTAATTAATTCAAGGAGCTACTAAAGAAGATAGAATTATCTTCTGAAGGCACAACTTAGGAGTGGGATAAAATTCAAGTGGTGTTTAAAACTAGGTTGGAAATTAAAGAAAGGGAGACTTGGTTAAACAGTAACAAGAATTTAGAGGAATTGACAAATGTTAAAGTATTGCAAAATAGGGGGAATCTCTCGGAACAAGAAAAGGAGCAACTGCAGAATGCTAAACAGAAAATAAGGGATTACCTCAGTAATATGCACAAGTTTGGATTTCTGTTAAGCAATTGTTTTTTTTTTGATAATAATTATAGAGTAGAAAAACTTTTAGCACAGCAACTCAAACAACAGTAAGTGGAAAGGGCAGTCACCAAGCTTAGGGAGCCTATAACAAGGAAGATGACAAGAGACCCTGTAGAAGTATTAGAAATATTTCGGAAATTTTGTGTAAAACAGAAATATGAAAATAAAGAAAATACAAATGGAAATGTTTATGAAAGAATTAAAAATGCAAAAGTTAGAGGTAGATGTGGCTCGATTTACTAACAGGCTAGGAAGGGATGAGATAAAAATGGCTATGCATAACTAATCTATAGGAAAGTCCCCAGGAATAGATGGTATTCCTGTTGAAGTTAGGAGGGAAAAAAACTGATAAAGATCTGGAAGGTTTTGTTAACAGTATTTAAAGAGGAGGAGAAGTACCAGCATCCTGGAAGAAGTGGTGGTAATGGTAATACTTAGAGGGTACAAATCCATCTGATCCAGCTTCATACAGGCCCATTTCAATACTAAACCATGATTATAAAGTGTTCATGTCTATAATGGCTAAAAGAATGGCAAAGTGATACCAAAATTGATAGATATGGATCAGTGTTTTTTGGAGGGGAGGCAAACATTTGACAATATTAACAGAACATTGATGATCCAGAGGGAATCCGAATGTAAGAAAGTGCCACTTTTATTGGTGGGTCTTGATGCAGAGAAAACATTTGACAGAGTAGATTGGGACTTCATGAGCAGGGCAATGGAAGCATTTGCTTTCCCTGATACAATAATAAGGGTGATTAGAAGAATATACGAGGGATTGGAGGTGTGAATTAAAGTGGATGGGGTCCTCTCTGATAATTTCTGTTTGAGTAGAGGGAGAAGGCAGGGTTGCCTGCTTTCCCTTTTGTTGTTTGCATTATATTTAGAAACATTGACAAAGAAAATAAGGACTCAGAAATTCAAGGATATGTTGGAGATGCCGGGTGATCAGATTAGACTGACTGTGGAGATTATTTTTTTGAGTTATGCTACAGAATCGGAATTGCCTAGATAGAATAAAGCCTTGCAGAAGATATTATTTTATACATGACAAAACCAGAAAGGGACATTACAGTCTTGTGGAACATTTTAAGACAGTTTCATATCTTCTTGGGATACAAAATGAATGAAGCTAAAATAAAAGCAGTTGCAGTAAATTATGTACCCACATACAAATTGGTCATGCAATATCCATATTTATGGTGACATGATAAAATGAAGTATTTAGCAGTATGGATTAGAAATGACTGTGATGGCAGCTAAGAATATGTGGGAAGAGACTAAACCGAAGATAATACAAAAATTGAGAAATTGGAAGTTTTGTTATATGGATATGGATACTAAGATACCAGCCATTAAAATGTTTTAGTCCCCTTAGTCTTATACACAGGTCAGGCCTACTTTTATCAAACAGAGGAGAAGTTGTGGATGGCAATTTAAAAAAAAAAAAAAAAAAAAAAAGAGTTGAATGATTTTATCTTTGTAGGGAAGACAGCAGGCGTCAAGTGGGATAAGCCAATTCTACCAATAGATCAAGGCAGAGTAGGATTACCTAATTTAAAGGGGGTATTTTAGAGCAACACAGTTAAGGCAATTATACTACAAGCAGAAAACTATAATTCAAAGTGGAAAGGAATGATGCTGACACAGGGAGGAAGCTCAAGAAATAAGAAGATATTGGGATTTTGGATGCAGACTCTTAAGGAAAACAACCAAAAATCATACAGAATATTGTATTCATAAAATAGCAGGAGTATTCTAAGAACCAAACCAGCTCGAGAATGGAGAAAATAGATTTTGCCGATAGGGATGACTGTGGTCAGGGATACAGATAATAGGCAAGAGAGGTCTGGAATTTATTGGAGAAAACTGGCAAAGGAACCAAGGTATTAGGAGCAAATAACTAGAAAGGGAAAGGTAATAGAATGGGAAGAGGCCAAGAATTTATTTGGACTGCAGGTTAGAGATTGCCTTCCCTATCCAGGATTGATATCAGAGTATAGGCAAAGAGAAAGAAATAGGGGACGCCTAAATGAAAGACCAGCGCTGGTAGAGTTTTTAATAGAATCTAGAACAAAAGCTGCCATCAAAAAAGGAATAATTAGTAAAGCATATAAAATATTGCATGATAATTATAAAAATCAATCAGAGGAGCTTAAAAAGGATTGGGAAGAGAGAGTGGATAAGCAATTCACAACAAGACAATGGGGGAGTATATGCACATCTCCCAACTATGCAACAAAGTCTAGAAGATGTAGGATCTTTACCTGGAAGTGTTTACATAGGTATTTTTTATACCCCAAGTAGACTACAAATAATTTTTCCTCAGGTGGATAGCAAAGGTTGGAGGTGTGACAAGCAAGAAAGAGGTAGCTGGGAACATTTTTTGGGAGTGTAATGAGCTGGCAGACGTTAGGGATTCTCTGCAGACCACTCTGTTGGAGATGCTGGGTGAGCAGATTAGGCTGACTGGGGAGATTATTTTTTTTTGTTATGCTACAGAATCAGAATTGCCTAGGCATAGTAAAGGTCTTACTGAGACTAATTATGGTGGCTGCCAAAAAAGCAATTACTAGAAAATGAAAATCAAAGTCTAGACCAACTTTACTAGTAGTAGTGAATATAGTAACAGAGATAAAACAACTGGAATTGGGATCTTTAGAAAAGGGAAGGAGAAAAACTACATAGGAAAAAATGGGAATTGTGGGAACAATACATGCAGAGCAGTAACAAGATTTAATAGGCAGGATTTGAATGAGCCGTATAATGCTTAACTGACAATGACTGCATGGTTTATAGGTGATGTATAGTGTTTGCAACTACAGTTGTTTCAATGGTGTCTGTGATGTAAACTGTTTGCAATTAAAGTAATATCATTTTGTATGTTTTTCATTTATGTGCAACTAACACTAGGTAAGACTGCAATCCAAATTGTAGCTTGCTACAGATCCCCCACCATACCCCAAGATTCTCACTACACCTTTCTAAACATACTGGAAAATATTAAGATAGAACCAAACACCCTAATACTGGGTGATTTTAACTACCCTGCCATTAACTGGGAAAGCTACTCATGTACCAACACCTTTGCCCAACGGTTCTTGGAATTCATAAATTCCAACGCCCTGGATCAACTAATCCATAGTCCCACCAGGGGCTCCAATATCCTAGACCTGGTCATTACCAACATGGGTAATCGATGCTCCACACCTATGGTCACACCCTCGTTAGTCACGTCTGACCATAAGCTAATCACCCTTAACATCCACATCCCACCCCCACCCCCCAGTAAGGAAACCTCCATAAAAAACTTCTCCAAAGCCAACTTCATGCTACTCAAGTCAGAAGTGACAAACTTCATGACACCCATGCAGACGGGAGCTGAAAGTTCAACTGCTGAATCCTACACTAAAGCACTGTACGAGCACATCCACTCATGCGTAAATCGTGCCATCCCAAATAGAACCAAGATGCTCTCATCCAAAAAAAAGAAGCCAGTCTGGTGGTCCCCTGCCATAAACAAACTTTACAACAAAAGGAAGAAACTGTTGCAGCAAAGAGGAAAATCCCAGGATGCAAAAAACTTCCTTACCAGCCTCAGTAAGAAACTGAGATCCCTCATAAAATCCTCCAAAGCTAGTTACGAAAATAAAATTGCCAAAGATTCCAAAGACAACTACAAGGCATTCTATAACTATGTCAAGAATCTAAATGGCAATGCTCAGATCTGCTCTGAGCTAAAACAGAATGGCATTAAATATACTGATCCCAAGGATATTGCCAATCGATTCAGTGCCAACTTCACCCCCCTCTCACCCCCTAAATGGCCCATCTCAATACCGGAAGATTGCCAAATTCCGGTAATAACGGCCACACAGGTAAAAAACGCACTCTCCAAAGCTAAGAATACAGCATCCATGGGACCAGATGACATCCCGGGCTGTGTACTACATGAACTACAATATGAACTGGCACCTCACCTAAGTGTCATGTTTAATCATAGCCTCACTTCAGGTTTCGTGCCCACTGAGTGGCACACAGCTACAGTTATCCCACTCCACAAGGGGGGGGATCCACCTTGGATCCCGGAAACTACCGTCCCATCAGTCTGACAAGCCTTATCTGCAAGGCCATGGAGCGTATTATCATGGAACTTATAAACAAAGACATTGGCAACCTTCAAACACTGGACCCCACCCAGTTTGGGTTCATGAAGGGCCGATCCTGTCTCCTGAACTTGATTGACTTCTTCGAATCAGTCCCCAGAGCCATGGACATGGGTAAGGTGGTCCACACAGCCTATCTAGACCTTGACAAGGCCTTTGACACCATCCCCCACTCTGGAATCATAGATAAACTTACTAAGCTGGGCATTAATCCCTATGTCACCCAATGGGTTGCTAACTGGCTTACTGATAGAACCCACACTGTAAAAGTAGCTGACTCCAAATCCAGCTCCAGACAAGTGACAAGTGGAGTACCTCAGGGTTCAGTCCTGGGACTGCTCTTGTTTGGCATCTACTTCTCTGAAGTACAGGCCAACACTAAGGGACTCTGGATAACAAAGTTTGCAGATGACTGCAAACTGGAAGCCATTATTGAATCCCCAAATTATGTGGATACTCTACAAAAGGGCCTTACAGAAACAGATGCTTGGTGCCAGAGCCATGGGGTCAAGCTCAATGCCAATAAATGTATAGTTATCCCCTTTGGGAAAAACCATGTATCCGTGAATTACCATATAGGTGGCAGTACACTAAACACCGAAAGTTTGATAAGAGACTTAGGGACACAGGTGGACAGTGGTCTCACCTTCGATAACCACATCGCCACAACAGTCAGGAAATCCTTCTATGTGGCACACGCCATCACTAAGGGCTTTTCATCCAGGAAAAAAGGAGGTCATTGTCCCACTGTACTCATCCCTCATTAGACCCATTATAGAATACAATGCCCAGTTTGGTATGTACCTCTCAAGACATCTGCAACAACTGGAAAGGCCACAGAAATACCTCACTAAAAGAATCACAGGCCTAAAGCAGATGCCGTACGCTGACCGCCTTAAAAAACTCCAGCTATACTCTGTCGCATATCGTCTACTCAGAGGCGATCTTTGCTTAACATACAAGGCCATGTCAAACCCAGAGTTGTTGGACATGCTACACTTAAAGAAATCCCAATCCCTCAGAGCCACACGCTCCAGGGATCTAAACCTTGTCATCACAATAAACAAAACATGCTGGAGGGATAGGTTCCTGACCCAGAGACTCCCCAGACTCTGGAATAGACTGACCATACATGTCAAGCAGAGTGCTTCTTTGGTCCTCTTCAAAAGGAACCTTGACGATTGGATGGGAAAAAGGAAATTCACCCCGGGGATCACGTCAGTTGCCCTGCTAGACAGGGGTGCAGGGAAGTAAATAGTGTGGGAAGAAATAGCCAGGGAATTGTTATGGCTAGGCTTGTATAGGCCCTAGGGCCGATAGCCTAGTACCAACCTATGAACCTATGTAAATGTAAGATTGCCTTTGTCATATGTGAAAATTTAATAAAGATGTTATGCCACTAGCCTAGTGGGATTAACGTGGTCAATAAAGGATAAGTAAATTAAAAAAATATTGTCGCATGCACATGATGTGCCCTCTCAGTTAATGAATTCTGCTGTGGAACACCAGTCCAGGCGCTTATTTGTATTTGTTTTTGTAAAATTAATGCAGTCTATTCCTTCTAGTTTTTCTGGTATAGCAAAGTATTTGTGATTTTCTTTGAGTGTCATGTTTTCTAGCACTTTTTTTTTTAAACAGTTCTTCTTGAGAAGCATCATTCATGTTCAGTGAGTTTTTCCTTCATTTCAGTCTCTAATGTCTTTAGTTTTATCAGTACGTCTGAACAGCTACTTAAAGCATTTTCCATTTTTCCCAGTCTGCTGTCATTTCACTTTGTATGTATTCCTGCAGAATATTACTTATATCTCTAAATGGAGGGGATGTGTTTTTTCTCGAAATTACTGGAGGCCAAATTTTGTACTAAAGTTGAAACTTAAACTGCGTTTTGATGAATGGCTGCAAAGTTCTCTCCAGCCAGAGCTTTTTCTTATTTTCTGATTGATTTTTGCTTACTTTTTTCAATTTCTTCTATGTTTGTATTCAGGTAGTTTAATTACTACCCAGTGACTGAATTGTACCAAGATTTGCTTTTAATTGCCTTTTTAAAATAATGTATGGGTTTTCACACTGGGAAACCGTAATTAATGTGTTACTCAGCAACATTCTCGGAAATCCCTTCTAGTCCATTTGTTTTCATAACGTGAGTGATTTGTTTTTCTCTTTTACTTCAGCCCCTTACCTCCAAACCTAGCTTGGCTTAAAGAAGTAATCAGCTGTGCTGTGTTGTTTAACAGTAACTGAATACATTAATTGAGCTAGGTGCTTAATTTTCAATTACATCTCTGGCCAAAGGCAGTATGGCAAATATAAGAATGTTAATAACATATATTCAGAAAATATCGGCAAACAAATGCAGTGATGTAGACATGTAGAGTGATATACAAAAAGCAAACATCTGGAGGCATATCAACATATACTCAGTAATCCACCTGGCAACTCATTAATAAATTGCTGCTGCAGCGATAGCATGAATGTAGTGAAATAAAATGTTAGTAAAGAAAAAAAAAGAGTACATGACAGCATTCATTTTAAAGGTACTAATCAGCCAGCTAATACTGACTGTAGTAAGGATACTGGCATAGCATGTCACATTGGACAACAAACATGGAGTGTGGGCCTTAGTACTCTGCCAGATCTTTTTTTTTATTGAAATGGGACTCCTTGAGTCGAGGCTGAAGTGAATTCCTCACCGCAGTGGCTTAATTTGAAGTTATAGCAGTTCTTCTGATATTGAATTATAGCTTTCTAAGGACTGAAGCACCATTGGCTCTAGACAGCAGTGAAAACAGAATATGAACAGAGTAAGCTTTTCAACATTTTCCACAGTACTAAAATGTCCAATTCTGGATTTATCCAGTACAGACTAATATCTGCAAATAGAGCTACCTTGGAATGCCATATCACTTATATCCATGAATTTATGAATCCCTTATTTTCTTTACCATTGTCTGCAAGTATAAGAGGACATTCCTATCGTGTTCTTCTGTTCAAATACAACTTGTCATAGAGAAACCCTCCTACATTTTTTTTTTTTTTTTTGTCTCCAGTGCTTTTTGTATTTTTCTTATTAACCTTACTACACTATCAGGGAATGCAAGTGCCAAATGCCCTAATCATAAAATCCAAGCTGAATCAATTGAATGCTTACCAGCAATAGATGTTTTTTCGTATGCTGTGTATTCCACTGAATCATCATTTTGTTAATGATATCAAACGTTTGCCTGCCCTCCTGAAAATTGCATTGACATGTATCTGTCAACATTGGTAACCCAATTGCCTTTCTGTTAGCTAGTATAGACGTAATTACTTGATAATCATGGTTCAAATTGAGAGTTATATATGAAGCTGGATCTGAAGAGTCTTTATCTTCTTTGGGTAATACATCCATCACAGCTTTCCTCCACAATGCTGGCACCCATCTCCCTTTAAAATTTTGGGATTCAGAACGTCTTACTGCAAGTAAGAAACCTTAGCATGGCTGTTGTTCCACTCACTGTAAGCCTTTTTGATTGTTAGACTATTCTGCCACTTTCCACTGATAAGAGGACTCGTTGTGGAGATGGTCCTTCTGGCTGAGCCATATGCTAATGTGGTAGTGTGGGAGAGAGGTTATTGCAAATTAGCCATGTGTTGTTCTCTGGAAATGCCTGCTGCTTCTAGTTTATACTGTTGAGTGATTCAGAGAAATGCTCTGTTTCATAATTTTCCACTATTGGAGGTAAAAGAGAATGCTATCAAAATATGATGGTCATCCATTCACTTCTATGGAAACAGTTCTGTGAAGAAATGGGGGGGGTTAGGGAGATGTTGGAGTGTGTGTGTGTACACGTGCATACATCTGTCTCTGTCTAGTTGTTTGCACTATGAGGATAGGAGGAATTGTGGGGTTTTGGATGTATGTGAGTGTGTGTCTGTACTGGAGAATGTGTGGGTGAATGAGTGATCTGAAGTAGTTAACTTCATTTATCTGCAACCTGTGGGTATTCGGATCCATATCGGATCCGACCCGGCAACATTTTATCAAGCATCTGCTCCATGCTCCTCCCCTTACCCATAATCCCTCACCTCTTAAGTTAGAGTCTGAGAGTAGTTGTTTGTGATAACCCTTCCCCCTCTTCATCTTGTGGAAATAAGAGCAAGTAAAAATCATATGATCACAGTCAGCCTATCACATACCTCCTTCCATTAAAAAAATACAAATATTTAAAAACATGTTGTTCTTATTTAAAGTGAATACTGTTAATATGGAGTATTAGCACTGAAGAAGGGTGGTTTACCCGAAAGCTTTGCTTTGGAATAAAGTGTTTTTTGGCATTGGAGCTGTTGTGTTGTTGTTTACTATCTGTTTTATGTCTCCAGCTACCTCGGTATCAACTTTGTTTTATATCCTTTTTCTTGGTTTCTCCATTCCATGACATTATACAAATTTTCATAAAATTTAAATTATCTTTAATACCTCTTTAGAATCTGTGGTTATTTTTCTTTTCATAGACTCCCTAAGTTGACTACAACTCTATTTCCTGTTCAAATTGTTGTGCTAAAATTTTTTATACACTAGAGTTGTTATATTAAAAAAAGTTGCTTAACAGTAACCTTTCTAAATTCATGTGTATTCTCCGAATACTTCCTTATTTTTCCTTTTGCACTCTGCAGTTGCTTATCTTCCTGTACTTTCTTCTGCAGTAGTCTAACCATTGTCATCTCACCTAAATACTTCCTATTACTTATTTTATTTTTCAAATTTTTAAGTTCTGATTAGCTTTTAACCTACTCATTAGTTGCCCTTTCTGAAGTAATTTCTACCTTCCCCTACTAACTTTCAAATCATATCCACTACCCATCCACAACCCCTTTTTCCCGTTTTTGCACATGGGGTCAGGGCATGTCATTCCAAAGTAACAATCATTTAGAGTCCGTGTTCACACTACAGGGTGATTAGTCCTGCCACAGTTTTTCTTCTGTACCACACATACACATGCACACTCACACCTACGGCCAATTTAGAGTCCACCTACTACACGTCTACCCATTTCTTAAATTTCTCTGTTTTAATGGGTAAATAAGAAAGAGCCAGGATCTCATTTTTTTCATCATTACTTTGCATTTCCATCTTATTACCCTGAATCTTTATTTTTAGAGCAAACCCTTGCTTAAGATCATTAGTATATCAAAATTTCATTATGTCAGAGAACTTGCCTTCTTCTGCTGTCTCTTTGCTTTTGTTCATGTTTGGCATAATTCTTTTCAAAGCATTATTTATTTCTCAGGTAGTCAGTCCTGCCACTGGCAAGTGTCAGAATCTGTTTGGTTACTCTGAGGTAAATGTCATCATTGGTTCTTTCTCCTAGTATTTGGCTATGTATCCTGATTTCTAGTAAGAGTAGAGAGGCAGATGTTTGAATCACATTAATTCATAAATATCAACAAGCATGTAGTTGGCCTTGTATATACTCATTTGTAAACTAGATAAAATTGTAAGCTGCAGGTTTCAGCGCTATGACGTGCTTACAGAGACAAACTGTCGTGACCGGCAGTATGCAAGAAAGTGACTTTACAACTGAAAGATGAAATGTAGTGACTGATGTGATTCTATTGCCTTCTCCTTTTTTTTCCAGTGTGTACTTGGGCAGTGTATTTTCTGACCTCCTATGAGGAACTGCAGAACAAGCTATATGAGGAGGTAAACCAGGTTCTAGGAACGAATCCTGTTACCCTGGAGCAAGTAAAGCAATTCAGGTAGGTAGGGTACAACATTGTGCTGTGCATAATTGTCATAGTTATGTTTTCTTTATGCTCACCTAAAAAATACAAGAATCTGCCACTCAGAAGGGAGACATAATTCATTGCTTGCATGAGAAGTTCTTTTCCTTTTCCAGTAGATGGCTCAAATTTGAAAGCTGTCCAGCACAGGTAATTAAGGCTGTAAGGCCTAATGAATGTAATTCTGTAATCCTGTGTTGTAGTTCCTTCAGTCTCTGTTAGCCTATTCTGTGAATCACAAGTAACTTAATGATGCAGTGCTTCTTGGTGAGAGGCATATGTTCTTATTGTATGTATGTTGGTAACCTAAATCAAAAGTAAAATCTGAAAGATAGCAGCAAATTGTCAGGTAAACAGAACAGCAATACAAAATCCTTTAAATAAGATGAGGTCTCTCTGCCTTGTGTAATTGTTATGATGATCTCTTCTGAGATCCCCAGCTCATAACAGTTCTTTTTCTCTAGTGCTGCGTTTATGGGCATGAATGCTTCTTGCTGGTATACATAAATGCAGTATGCATTTTTTGCCACTCACACAGTTCGGGTCATAGTCTTTTTGGCTTTGACCTGCACATACTGACACCTGCATCTCCATTCCTAGTCATACCAATTTGTTTCCCTGTATAAGGACAGTATTTGATTTGTGAGGAAGGGAAGCTGTCAGCCAGACAGCTATCAGGGACTTAGTTTCCTTGCATGCACAAGGGCCCTGCTGTCACTCATGAACACAGTCTAGCAGAACTACTCTCACATCTCCAGCTCATACTGCTGCATGCTGCACACCTCTCTTGCTAGTAGGTAACAGCATTGCAGAAGTCTTCCCACTCTCTCTTCTGTCTCAGGATAGATGAGCAAAATTCACTGGATCTCGGTCTAAATGTTCATTATTTGAAAGTTCCCGTATTTGATGTCTTGAATGCCCATAATTTGTGACTGTGCCTGCAGTTTGTCAGTTCACAATTCACAACCCATACTGGCACCACTGTTACTGGCTGGGAACTGTACTTAATGTGATGAATGCCACTTTAATGCAGTCACATGCAGAAGAAGGTGTAGGAAGCTTGAGGCCTAAATTACTGTGAGAAAGGTAGTCAAGGAGGGTCTCTCATGATCCCATGCTAAGGTTGGATAGACAGGAGGAAGTAAGGGATCAGGTGTCCAGGCATCAGTCAAAACCTCGCCTTACAAATTTCTTCACTGAGATGGTGTCCAGATGTTCTTCGTGTTTCACTGTTGCAGTCTTTACATTTGGGTAATCTGCTGGCAGGTTGCCCTCAGTCGGCCTGATTAACAAAGTCTTGGGTCCTGCGTCGGTTGCTGTCCCTTCTTCCATGATGTCAGGTCGTCAGGGGTATAAAATATGCAGCCGACGCCATTACACCAGTCTTTCTTGCCGTGCGGTGCCCGAAGCAGAAGCAGTTCGCAAGTGCTGGTCGGCCGACTCCTGAAATTTTCATTTTCGAGTTTCAGAACCGAAGTCTTCAACTTAAAGCTAAGTACCCCGTTGGGGAAACTTTTTCTTGCTCCTTACCAATGTCAGTAAAAGTTGATAATTGCATTACTTGTGGAAAGCAAATACCTCATAAAGCTTTTCATTTGTACTGTATTCCTTGCCTAGGCCCTGACATGACGTACCTTGCTGTCGGTTTTGTGTATTTAATCAGCGCACTATCTGTCGTCTGTACATTTGTGCCTCTAAATATTTTGTTTCTCGGTTTAATTATCCAGAAATGACGTTGGTTAGCCATCCAACTACTGGAATTCTGAAAAAACGCAAAGAAAAAGACAGAGACAGGCTGTCGAGGTCCAAAACTGCCAACGATGCTTCTCCGAAGTCAGTCGCCAGTTCGCTGGTACTCAGTGAGGCGCTTTTGCAGCCCCTGATACTCGCTACTTCTGACTCGCAGGCCTCTACTGAGACCCATTCGGAGTCCGGTATGCCGCGACACACTTCACCTTTGGAACCAGCGGATGTCTCTACCTTGGATGGGTCCAGAGCCGCTGCGCAGGCACCAGCTTCTGTGGGTATATTCAGGCCTACAGACTTATATATTAAACCGGCTCCTCCTTCTATTCTAAGGCCTAAATCTTGATCAATGTCTAAAAAAAACCAAGCCAAGGCCACATGTTCAGGACCCTAAGCCTAAAAAACAAGTGATCAAAATGGCTGAAGGTCTTATTACTCTAATCAGGGGTAGTCAACCCCCCCCCCCCTTCTAAGATGCCTAGGACTGAGCTTAACTATGAATCTTCTGATCAGGACTCTGTTTCTTCTAATTCTTCCAATGACCTAGATTTGTCCATACCTACTTATGAGGATTCTGATGCAGAGGATTCCATTCTGTCTGCTTCCTCCCGAGGACTTCTCTTTTCGGGAAACTTTACATACCTTAAGGGAGCATTTCCACTGGGAAAGTCAGGAATTTTCTGAATCTCAAAAGAGGCTTAGGGATTTCCTTCTTCTACCTCAGCATATGCCTTTGGCTATACCTCCTGTACTAGACATTGTCGATGTGTTTTTGGAATCCAGTATGGCCCCTGATTCCCTGCCTCTGGCTCCCAGTAAACCTGACAGATACTACAGGGTTCCTGAGTCCCACAAGTTCCTTTTCAAAAATCCTGTTGCGGATCCTGAAACCATTTCTCAGGGGCCCAGGGCATTAAGGCTTCTACTGCTAAAAGTCCTACCCCTTCTGATAGAGACTCCAGGGCTCTGGATAGATGGGCTAAAAAGGTTTATACTTCTGCAACCTTGGCAATCGGGGCTTTAAACTGCCAATTTCATATGCTAAAATATCAACATCATATTATGGGACTGCTCAAACAGAAAATGATGTTGATTTCTGACTGTGTGGAAAATAAAGATTTACAGGATTTATTGCATTCTGATGAACAATTTGGAAAACATACTTTGCAGTGTGGTTTTGATTCTTTAGAGGCCTCTTGCAGGGCTGCTGTTACTGGGTCTGTGCTTAGAAGGCATGCTTGGCTTAAGGAGCAATCTCTGCCTGATCATGTTAAAGCAAAATTGTTGGATGCTCCTTTAAATCAGGACTGCCTGTTTGGCAATAAGGCTGAAGAAATTCTAAAAAAGATGGACGATAAAGCTAAATCTATGCAAACTGTAAAAGATTTCTTACAAGTGCAAAACCCAGACACACCAAAAGCACCAGGTTTCAGTCCCAGGGGACTCTCAGAACTAAGCAATGGGGGGCCTCCACTTCCAAATCTGGAAATAACAAGACACCCCCCTATGGTAAACAGTCTCATTGACTTTCCTTTAAAATTACCAAGCGCTTACCTTTTTGCCGCCCCTTTGGGGGGAAAGATTGCTCTTCATGCAAAAAACTGGGAACTCATAACCCAGGACAAATGGGTTTTAAATATAGTGTCCCAGGGATACAGATTTCATTTTCACACGTTGCCAATACCAAACTGGTGGCAAGACCTGTCCCCAAATCAGTGGGCAGAGGCTTAGAAACAAGTACTTTCCCTCCTAAACATGGGGGCTATTCAACCGGTACCAGAAGAGGAAAAGGGACAAGGTTTCTATTCCAGGCTTTTCCTGGTACCCAGAAAAGACAAATCATGGCATCCAATTCTGGACCTGTCTACTCTGAACACCTTTCTGGACATTCCAAAATTCAAGATGCTGACTCTTCACCAGTTACTTCCTATGCTAGGCAAAGATGCCTGGTTGGCAACTCTAGATTTAAAAGAAGCTTACCTGTATATCCCAATCAGGGAATCTTGCAGAAGATACCTACATTTCAAAGCAGGCTACTTGCATTATCAGTTCTCTGCACTGTCCTTTGGCTTGTCTACTGCGCCCAGGGTATTCACAACGTGCCTGGCTCCAGTAATTGCATTTTACAGGCAAAGAAACATTTAAATATATCCACACCTGGACGATTGTCTAATTCAGGCAGAAAACCAGGCTATACTTATAAATCATCTGGCGTTTGTAAAAAGGGTTCTAACTTGTCTAGGGTACACCATAAACAAAAAGAAATCACAACTGGTACCCTCTCAACAGATTACATTCCTGGGTGCAAGCTTGAATACAACTGGCCAGATGTCTTTCCTCACGCCAGAAAAGCAAATTCATTTGGTAACTTACTTCAAACAAGTGGCTACAAAAACCCTGCTATCTGCAAGACAAATACCGCAAGCCTTGGGGTTCATGGCCTCCAGCATTCTTCTAATTCCATATGCAAGACTGCATGTGAGGAAACTTCAATGGTACTTAAAAAGTCTATGGAGTCAACATTGTCACAGCCTGGAAACAATGATTCCTATCATACCTTGCCTACGCCTGGAGTTCCTATGGTTGGTAGAGGCCTGCCACCAAAACAAGGGACTGCCATTCACACTACCCCCTGCCGCCCAAACCCTAACTACAGACGCATCAGACTATGCATGGGGGGGATCACCTGGCAGGGAAGTGCATTCTACATATCAATCAAAAAGAAATGTTAGCTGTACAGAATGCTCTGACAGCCTTCAAGGACTGCATTCATCCAGGACAACTAATGGTAAAGACGGACAACATCATGGTTATGTGATACATAAACAAGCAGGGGGGTACACATTCCTACCCCCTCTGCAGACTAGCCATGGCATTGTGGAACACGGCTTTAAGCTACCAAGTGCAACTACAAGCTCAATTCCTACCTGGAAAACTGAATGCACTGGTAGATGGACTAAGCAGAAATCTCATGGACCCACAGGAGTGGAAACTGGAACCACGGATTTTCAACATGTTGACAAGCAAATGGGGGAGCCCAGAAATAGATCTATTTGCCTCCCCCCAGAACTACCAGTTGGACAAATTTTGCACAAGGACTCCTCACAAAAAAGCCTGGAAAGTGGATGCTCTGTCCTTCAGCTGGAAAAACCTATCAGTCTACACCTTTCCCCCTCTGCTCTCCAAAGTTCTGCGTAATGTCAAACAGGACAAACCTAAAATGATTGTGATTGCTCCAGACTGGCCACACCAACACTGGTACCCACTTCTGCGCAGTGTGTCACAAATATCTCCATGGCACCTGCCTCAGACACCTTCCTTACTGTCTCAGCAGGAGAACCAAATTCTGCACCCTCCGCTCCCAACATTGAACCTTGCAGCTTGGCTAATCACTTAAATTCGACCTTAGCATCCCTCAGTAAACCTGTGATAGATGTCATCTTGGAGGCGAGAAGACCTAGTACTAGAAAATCATATGCTGATAAATGGAAAAGATTCGGTGCCTGGAACCAATCTTTATGGATGAGCACAGCAGCGCCCAATTTACCTCAGATTTTGCAATACTTAACTAAGATGCGTCACAAGGGCCTGTCGTTTTCCTCTATTAAAATCTGCTATTTCAGCTCACTGTAACACAGAACCACCCCTCTTTTCTCATCCCCTGCTCAAACAGTATCTCAGAGGGGCAAAGAACTTGAGACCACCCAGGAGAGCTCCAACCCCTGCCTGGGACCTTCATTTTGTTTTGGAAAAACTCACTTTACCTCCTTTCGAGCCAGCTGCTACTGCAGACTTAAAATTTCTTTCTTGGAAAACAGCCTTCCTCTTAGTAATCACTTCACCTAGAAGGATATCTGAATTACAGGCCCTTATGGCAGTGGAGCCTTTCCTCATCTTTCATGCGGACAAAGTATCTCTGAGGACCAGTCCATCCTTCATGCCCAAGGTGGTTTCCAGTGTGGCTCTTAACCAGTCCATTCATTTGTCAACCTTCTATCCCAATCCACACAAGAAAGGGGAACGGATTCTGCATTCCTTGGACGTGCACAAACAACTTAGATTCTACTTGGACAGAACTACATTTCAAAGAAAATCTGAACAGTTGCTAGTGGCATTTGCTGCTGGGGCAGAGGGGAAGGTTATTTCAAAACAAACCATTTCTAAATGGATAAGCCATTGCATTCATTTCTGCTATAAGCACCATGGAAAACCTATCCCCCAGGGGATCGGATCTCATTCCGCCAGGGCTGCATCTACTTCTGCAGCCTTTCTCAGAGGTGTTCCTACCAGGGATATTCTAGAAGCTGCTACCTGGAGTTCTGTACATACTTTCACCAAGCATTATCATTTACCAATTTTCTCTAAATCCAGAGCTGGCTTTGCCACTGCAGTCTTGCAGGGCCTTATAGCTGGTCCTAATGCTGTATAAATCTATCCTCCCAACCATAGCTTTGGGAATCTACCCAAATGTAATGACTGCAACAGTGAAACACGAAGAACACAGTACAGTTGTGTACACTTACCATAAATGTGGATGTTAGAGTGTATTCACTATTGCAGTCCTGGTTACCTTCCCCTCCAGCCCCCTGTTGTTTCTCTTATATACCTCTACTTTCTTTTACTATGCTTAAAAGCCTTTTTTGTGTATTTGCTTTTGGTTGGAGGTATATTTTTGTGTTTTTAATTTTATTTGCTCCCCATTTGGGGGGCACCTGACATCTGGAGCAAGAAAAACTGATGTAATGGCATCGGCTGCATATTTTATACCCTTGACGACCTGACGTCATGGAAGAAGGGACAGCAACCGACGCAGGGCCCAAGACTTTGTTAATCAGGCCGACTGAGGGAAATCTGCCAGCAGATTACCGAAATGTAATGACTGCAACAGTGAATACACTCGAACATTTACATTTATGGTAAGTGTACACAACGGTACTTTCTTTATAAGCTGCTCATTTTCCTCCAGACAGGGAAGGCAAGAGATTGTATTTGATATCATTGCTGGTCAACTATGAGACGAGCAGGAAAAGTGCATTGCCATCAACATTGTGAGTGCATCTGAGGGCATTGGAACTGACTGTTCTACTTTAGAGCTGCAAGTGGTTGAATGATTTTGACACCTCCGTCCTTTGAGTCCCCAGTGCAGCTTTGGTGGTCCATTTCAGGCTTGGTGAGCTCAGCTGCCTCCTTAGCACAGATGATTAAAGTGCTTACTGCAGCTATAGTGATACAGGATTGAGTACTGGCTTGGACAATGGAGGAGCCAACCATGGAGAGATGGGAGTAATCATTTGATTCTGCCATACCCATCAGGGATGGGGGTAGTTGTTAAAGTCTTGGTACAGCAGCACTGTCTAGGGGAAGGATCCAAACAGTGCTTCATATGTATGGAAATCAGGTGTAAGCCCAGTCAATGAGTGCTTGCACTATAGATAAAAAAACATGATTATGCAGACGTTTACATGTATCTTCAGCTCAGTAAACTGTCACCATGCATGCTGGTTAAAAGGGATGAAGGTTATGGGACTTGTATACAAAAATTCCAGATGTTACCAAGGATGAAGCTGCACTGGACGTTCCTGCCTGACCCATGCAGTATGAGGCCTCTCCCCATAGAGCAGGTTGGCACCCACAGAAGGCCCTATGCAGAACAGTCCAGCATTGGCTTCATTGTGTGCTGCTTGAAGAGGTGCATCATAGATTTCTGATATTTGTACACTGACTGACATTCGCTGATCACTTCTTGGGGTGGGTAAGTTAGGGTCACCCTTCTGGAGCTAGGGGACACCTTCATTCTCAGGCTTACCTTGAGAAGATGATTCCAAAAAATGTTGATGTCCTTGTTTTTGAAGCAAACAAGGATAGTATGACTTTCCCATCCGGTAGCTCTTGTACTCTCTACTGCTTTGGGGGAGATGCTCAGCTTAAAGGATCCTCTTTGAATTGGCCATTCATCCTTTGTAGTCTCTGTGCCATTTTCCTCTTAAAGTGGCTGAACCAGCAGTTAATTAGGGAAGAAGACTGGGAAGCCTTTACTATCCTATCCAATGGTACTTGTTGTTATCAATGCCATTCTTCTGGCCTAGAAGCATTCTGACTGAACTGATAGCTCCTACAAAATTGATTACCCTCTTTAAAACCTCCAAGGAGTGGAATTAGTTATTGGTAAATCATCCCAGGACAGATTTATATCTAAACTCTTTGGTCAGTCATAGGTGATAGGGATAGCCTAAGCAACTTTCTGTTTGATCATCGTGTAAGAAGTCTAAAATGTTGGACAGATTTGACAGGATGGTGTTCGTTGGGCCTTACATTCCTTAACTGTCTGTTTCATCTGTCTCATTTCCATTTGTGAATCAGGCTTTGGGAACGTTTACTGTGCTTTCTGATTCTGGAATCCGTATACTGTGGAAAAGAGCCTTATGATAGCTTTATCAGATAGCTTTTATGTGGTCTTCTGTAACTTTGTCTGTGCTGATGCTGTTGTTATGATTGCAGGTTTATGACTGTATTTCACCTGGATGGAATGACACAAGCTTTTTTAATGTAAGCATGAGCCAAACCTGATACTTCTGGATACCCCCTTCCAGGGTGATATCCGCTTTGGAAAAGCTTCCCATGATGTTGTTAAAGACTTATGAAGGAGGAAAGGACATTGACCGCAATAGAGATGGTCTCTATGTCAACCCACTGCTTTTTCTGTTCTTGTAAGACTTCCCTGTACTCAAAGAAGAGTATCCCTCATATGATGAACAGGATTCCAGCCTTCAGGAAACATGCACTACCTCTTCCAATTTTGTCTCCAAGGTAGACTCTGTAAGTGCAACTGCACATGTTCTGACTGTCCCACAGGACACGGGAAGATGGTTTTGTGCATTTATCCCAGCTTGGAAAACCATTAAAAGAAGCCCCATTAGGTTCCGTGTATAGTCTCAAACAGTCATTATTTGATGTATGAGATTCTTCCGGAAAGAGATCAATTTTAAGATTAAGCAGTGTAAAGAAGTCTGCTGTAAGGGATCATAAAGCCTGTTCTCCCCTTTAGAGAAAAACAGAGGGCTTTATTTGCTCTATTAACTTGTTTCATAGAGGTTGGGAGCTACTGTCCCATTTTGGACCTCGGAGACTACAGGAAGCATCTCTAGTGTCACATTCCAGATGATGCTTCATTAAGGGTGGTCATACTCCTACTATCTAGCCACCTGGCACTGTAAACCCTGGCTCTAGTTGATTGTCACTGTTGAAGTGACACCCTGACCCCATGTGTAAAAATGGGAAAAGGGGCTGTTGAATATATGTATGTATGGATGAATGGATGGAAGGATGCTCATATTATCACAAGTCAGTAAGGCTGTTACTGGATAATGGGTGCCTTTAGCACATGTGTTATAGGAGGTCCCTTCATTTTGTTGTAGTGGGGCTTGAGTTTTCTTAAAAAAAAGTTTTGCAGGTTGATCCCTCCTCTACTCCGAGTGTTTGCCAAGTTTGTGGCTTTTGTGACCTACATCTTGCTGGTGTTAATAATGTCTTGCTTTCCCTTGCTTGGATGATTTATTCCTGATGAACTTTGACAAGGGATTTCCTGGGCAGTAGTTGTAGATCTATTCATGGATGCAGGGAGAGCTGCAGCAAGGTAATTTAGTGCCTGGGGCAACATACCCATTTTGTGCCATCAGTCATTCCTTGTGCAGCAGTAAGGTAGTGATTGAAGAGACATCCATGTTCAAGCAACAAAGAGGGACAGGCAATAAAAAGTATCAACAAGATAAAGACAAAATCTTTTTGTTTTCACTGAAATGCACTGCACTGCACTGCACATTTGAAGCTTAGGTGCATTGTAACAGCTGTGGATTTTTAGTGACTGTTCTGATTCTGTACCACATCTCATAGTCACCACATTAATGTTATTGGCAGTCCTCTAAATTCCCTCTAGATGTATGACCACCCATTTGTCCTATTAGCTGTCTTTTCACTAGATGTGTATTGGACGTATGAGTCACTGTATGACTGTGTCCAGTGCACCAGCATCCCCTTCACAACTGTTTCTCTGCCTTATGGGCTACTGCTCCCTGCTCCACACAACTTGTCAAATAAGTAAGTAAAGGAATAAAGGTCTGTTTCTTTTGGAAAAGATCTCTGTAAGACTTGTAGCTACTCTAACAATATAAAAACAGTGCATTCCATTAGGCTTATATTTGAGTGTATTCCCTCCAAGATTCCAGAGGTGTTCTGGAGTTGGCACCCCTGCTTTTGCAAGGCAGTCTGTATATGATGTCTCTTTGAATTAATGTGTCTGTTCTGAATATGCAACGGTCACTCACTAACCTACATAGTCAGTTTTGCTGCTCATTGTTGCCTGATGTACCTTTCAACTATCTAGAATTTTTCAGAATGTCCAGATTTGCACCTCTTATTTTTGGTCTGTTCTGCCTAAAATATATGTTTTTTTTTTTTGTTTTGTTTTTTTTTTAGCAAATCATTGAGTACTGAAATCACTAAATACTGGCATACATTTGAGTTTCAGACAGACATGATATCCTTCAAGAAATACATGCTAATGCAAAGCCAGTTATTCTGTCAACTTTCTAAGTTTATGAGAGAAGTATTTAAAATCTGTACCTAATTTTAGGGCTTTATTTCTCTTATTTTTGTTCTTTGTCCAGATTTCTAATACTGAGAGGTCAACTGTTAGCTGTAATTCATGTTTGTTACAGATACTGCCTCACACAGTGCTGATTAACATATTTTATGATGGTCAGCATTAACTTTCTTTACTGTTTTCATTTACAAATGAAAGCACAAATCATTTTCTTTAACACTAAAACATTATCTGTTTATTGTCCTCAGATGCAGTGGCTTGATCACTGGAATTAGCTTATTGTTAAGTACATTGAACAACTCATGAGAAACTAATCTCTGTACCTCCATATGTGCTAGTGGTATTTCCTTTTAGACACTGTTTGCTGCTATCCGCTTGAATTATTTGGCGAAGTTTTATGCCGGATGCCCTTCCTGAGATAACCCTCCCCATTTATCCGGGCTTGGGACTGGCTCAAAGACATGCACTGGCTTGTATGTGTGTGAATGAGAGGGAGGATAGAGGAATGGTGAGGATGCAAGGAGTAGAGGTGGCGAAGGTGGATGAGTTTAAATACTTGGGATCAGTAGTTCAGAGTAACGGTGAGTGTGGAAGAGAGATGAAGAAGAGAGTACAGGCAGGATGGAGTGGGTGGTGAAGAGTGTCAGGAGTGATTTGTGACAGACGAGTACCAGTAAGAGTGAAAGGGAAGGTCTACAAGAGGGTAGTGAGACCAGCTATGTTATATGGGTTGGAGACAGTGGAATTGACAAAAAGGCAGGAGTTTGAGCTGATGTGGTAGAGTTAAAGATTTTAAGATTTGCACTGGGTGTGACGAGGATGGACAGGATTAGGAATAAGTATATTAAAGGGTCAGCCCAGGTTGGAAGGTTTGGAGACAAAGCCAGAGAGGCAAGATTATGTTGGTTTGGACATGTGCTGAGGAGGGATGCTGAGTATATTGGGGAAAAAGATGCTAAGGATGTAGCTACCAGGTAACAGGAAAAGAGGAAGGCCTAAGGTGAGGTTTATGGATGTGGTGAGAGAGGACATGCATGCCGTTGGTGTGACAGAGCAAGATGCAGAGGACATGAAGAAATGGAAACAGATAATCCGCTGTGGCAACCCCTAACAGGAGCAGCCGAAAGAAGATGATGACACTGTTTGCTATTGCAATTGTGCATTAGCTGCATTTGCAGTCCTCTGTTTTACCATAGCTGTGGTTATAAACTTTCAAGACCAGAAAAACAAACTAGCGAAAACCACCGCTAATTCAAAAGCCAAGAACTCGACTCAGGCCAGTCCAAAACGTAAAAAAACATGAAAAACAAATTTTATTAAGCCAGTATAAAAGCTTTTCGTTAATACCTTGCACTAACTTCTTCAGACAAGCAAAACATTCACACCATTACAAGTGAGTTTAAATACCAGCATTGAAGCACTTAACCACGCCCCTTGCTCTCCCTTTAGTTCCTTAAAGGTACAGATCGCAGCTAACTAAGGTACATTTGCAATTCTCTATTAGCATAATGAAAAAGTCATACACCGAGACTGTAATAATAGCAGGCTTTGAAACTGAAAGAAAAAAGCCCAATATTTTGATTATTAAAGTGTATAAAGTAGATAAATGTGTAAAATATATAACATTAAAATAAACGGTGTTCAACCTACAGCATAAATACTAATACTAATAATGGAAGCACGAACCTTCTTAATCAAAGATTACCTATGGATACATTGTATCTTGCCTGCTTTCAAGTAAAATAACTAATATAATGAATATAATAAATGTAGCGAAATTAATACATACTGTCCTAAACATCTAAATAACTAGAACAGCTACCCAAGAAAAATAATATTAATCATATCACACTAAATAATAAAAATAATAATAATAATGATAATAAAAATGTAGAGATATAAAATATGACATGTAACATATAATATAACATAAATTTAGGTTACTCTGTATAGGTTTGATACTGTCATTGAATAAAACAGGTCTAAAAGTTAGAGTATCTAGACCTAAAATTAATAAATGATAAAATATGGATCGATAATATATATAGTAAAATAATAATCATGATGTATAATCATATCAAAAACTAATAACTATTAACCCTCCACCACTGTCGACTAATAAAGAGTTATAAAACCATTAATTTGTCGACTCTCATTTTTCATTTTTTGACTCATTTTAAAAAATTGTGAGAATAAACAGCTCGTCACCTCTTCAAACTTTTAAGTTTTAAAAAACAACTAATGGATAACGAGCTGTTAAGACCAGGGGGGCGATATGCTTCCAATCTTAATTGCCAAAGAAGCTCTTTACATTCTAATCTATATGTCTCAGGTCCATAAGAATTGGTATTATACAGTTGATCTATAACCATAAATGTAAACTCATGGTTTTGGGTTGTTCTGGATGTGCATAGCCAAAGCATTGTCCGTTTTCATTCTTCTTATTCTAATTCTAAGGACAACTTGTAAGAGCAGCTAGGATGGTGTCAAGGGATAGTGAATTTTTGGAAGAGTGTGATTTTATAGCCAATTTATTTCTGGATCGAGGTTATCCAGAAACCTTGATTGATGAGTTGCGTTTTGAAGTTAAGATCAAGAGAGCTAATGGCTATTTTTCTTCTATCTTGAGTCATGTTGTTTCTGAATTGAGTCATTCACCATCACCTGTATGCCCTGATTTTCAGGGAAACATGTCCAGGTCCAACTTTATTTTAACTTTTAATACAGACGCCAATGACATAGTTACTATAATTAAGAGGAACTGGCGATTACTATCCCCTGACTTACTTGGAGGTCCAATTTTTGATAAAGCCCCATTGATAACATACAGAAGGGGCCCTAACATCAAAAATATTCTGGAATCTACGCGAAATTTAGTAACACCAAGGTCAGGGATGTATAAATGTAATATGTGCAAGTATTGCAGATTTGTCCAGGCAGGTACAGCCTTTACAGTCAAGAACAGGAAATTCCTCATCAGGGGACGTTTCACTTGTTCCAGTACCCAAGTGGTATACCTTGCTCAATGTTCATCATGCTCCAGCTTTTACATTGGCAAGACTGAGAGGAAACTCCAGGAAAGAATGTACGAGCATTTGTATGCCATAAGAAGAATGAAAACGGACAATGCTTTGGCTATGCACATCCAGAACAACCCAAAACCATGAGTTTACATTTATGGTTATAGATCAACTGTATAATACCAATTCTTATGGACCTGAGACATATAGATTAGAATGTAAAGAGCTTCTTTGGCAATTAAGATTGGAAGCATATCGCCCCCCCTGGTCTTAACAGCTCGTTATCCATTAGTTGTTTTTTAAAACTTAAAAGTTTGAAGAGGTGGCGAGCTGTTTATTCTCACAATTTTTTAAAATGAGTCAAAAAATGAAAAATGAGAGTCGACAAATTAATTGTTTTATAACTCTGTTAGTCGACAGTGGTGGAGGGTTAATAGTTATTAGTTTTTGATATGATTATACATCATGATTATTATTTTACTATATATATTATCGAGCCATATTTTATCATTTATTAATTTTAGGTCTAGATACGCTAACTTTTAGACCTGTTTTATTCAATGACAGTATTAAACCTATACCGAGCAACCTAAATTTATGTTATATTAAATGTTACGTCATATTTTATATCTCTACATTTTTATTATCGTTATTATTATTATTTTTATTTTCATTATTTAGTGTGATATGATTAATATTATTTTCCTTGGGTAGCTGTGCTAGTTATTTAGATGTTTAGGACAGTATGTATTAATTTCACTACATTTATTATATTCATTATATTAGTTATTTTACTTGAAAGCAGGCAAGATACAATGTATCCATAGGTAATCTTTGATTAGGAAGCATCGCGCTTCCATTATTAGTATTAGTATTTATGCTGTAGGTTGAACACCGTTTATTTTTATTTTTATGTTATATATTTTACACATTTATCTACTTTATACACTTTAATAATCAAAATATTGGGCTTTTTTCTTTCAGTTTCAAAGCCTGCTATTATTACAGTCTCAGTGTATGAATTTTTCATTATGTTAATAGAGAATTGCAAATGTACCTTCGTTAGCTGCGATCTGTACCTTTAAGGAGCTAAAGGGAGAGCAAGGGGAGTGGTTAAGTGCTTCAATGCTGGTATTTAAACTCACTTGTAATGGTGTGAATGTTTTGCTTGTCTGAAGAAGTTAGTGCAAGGTACTAACGAAAAGCTTTTATAGTGGCTTAATAAAATTAGTTTTTCATGTTTTTTATGTTTTGGACTGGCCTGAGTCGAGTTCTTGGCTTTTGAATTAGCGGTGGTTTTCGATAGCTGTGGTTATACCAAAAGTTCTCACAGCAGCAGAGAAGAGGCATTAACTTAGTTTGTTTGAAGATTGTACTAAAAACTTGTAACTTGTCTGTACCAAATTATTTTATAACTCTTGTACTAATTGCTGCTGAACTAAAACTAGTTTGCAACTCACAGCCGTATTTACAAAATCAAGTTTTGTTGTCACTTGTCAGGAAGTACTCATTAACAGTAATAACTGTTCTAAGCTTCATTCCAAACAAAAATGAATCTCTGAAAACACTGGGAGATATTAGGCCCAGGCCCGGGCCCAGCTGGACCATCCCAGTAAACAAATGCAAATAAATAAATATTCTAATTGATTGACATAACTTGTATAAAATTAAGTATAGTTACCGTTGCTGGTGCCCTTTCTGTTCTGTGCTGCTTACTGTGTAATGTACTGTCCGTTATTTCATTTCTGTTATTCATGATGTACATAATCTCTCTCTCACTCATTTTGATTACTTTAAATTAAAATCATCAAACAAATAGAGCCCATCACCAATGTTAACGTACCAGTGGAGGCAGATAACTGGGCAAGTGCTGTATCAGGTACAGGCCTTTAAACTCTCAAACCTAATGCTGTCACATAATGTTGGTTTTGGGAAAGAAGTATGAATCCATGGTCCACAAACTCTGAATGATGTCTTCATGAGATCGTCAGCTAGTACTGCATAGTTTTTTAATAGTTAGATACTAAGAAGGGAAATACCACATGACTCTTTGCAGCTTGTCAGGTATGGAAATTTTTTTTTAAAGCTGCATGCTACTTAGTCTCAGAAGCAGAGCATTCTATGCCCTACACTAAGGAAGTATAGGAAGCAGGGTACAGTATTTAAAAATGGGACTGATCTTGGAAACTGGATTTATATTACAAGTTCTGTCATGGGCTTTGTTTTTTTCACTCTAGTTTCTTCATGTTTGCATGTTACCAAGAACAAGGAGGTGGGGAATATGAAAAAAATTATTAAAAAAAGATGATTTCTCATTTGGTGCCCCTGCAACCTGGCTGGCAGGGCAGTAGCCCCATCTAGAATGCCCTTCCTACAGTTGTGGTTGCAGGCCCTGGATGATGGTCTCCATAAGCTTGGAGAAGTTCCATCGTATCCCAGCACAAAGGATTGCTTATAATGGGGTGAAGTTCACTCTTCAGTGTTTTTTTTTCTGCCCGCAGAAAGGGCTGAGGACGTCGTAGGCATGGCAGCCTGAGTAAGGACATAAAAGTCGGTGTGGAACTTTTTGACTTCATGGAAGAGACTACTTTTAACAGTCCCATTCACAGTAATTGACTGAACAGTGAGATATCAGTGACTCCATAATCATTGTGCCCTCATTGACCTTCTGCCTGTGTTTATTTATTTATTTGCAGTTGGTTTACCAGGATAGTCCATTGGGCCAAGATGAACCCGTTTTCAATGGAGTCCTGGGGAGAAAAGCTCCAAAAACAAGCAAGGTTACAATAAGGTTTTAGGTTACAATTTTTACAAATGTTACAGACTAGAGCAAAACATTACACATAGTACAGACTAGCGAAAAACATTACAGATGATACAGACTAGTAAAAAAGGAACGTGCAGTATAAATACTGAGAAGCCATTACATCTTAGGAAGCTTGCACTTAAGAGGTACATTCAAATACATTTTTTGTAAAATAGCTTAGTAAGTACAAGGGAAGGATGTATGACTTAGGAGAGAAAGTAAAATGGAAATTGTCAGTGTAAATTATGTGGGGAGGGAGCAGGAGCATTCCCACTAGGATACTAGATGTGAGTGAAGAGATTTTTTTAATATAAAGCAGTTAGAGATGGTACGAATGGATGGTGGTAGTTTAACCCTGTTTTCCCTTTCTGCGGCTAAAGCCTTCACATTGTCTGGCAGCTGGTGCTTCGCTGGTGAGGTTGAAGAGCACACATGGGCCCCTCATTCTAGAGGGGAAGATGGATCCCCTAGGAAAAGGGAATTTCGCATAAACCAGCTTGAGCTGAGGAAGTGTTTCTTGCTTTGCAAACTGTGCTCCATGTGATTGATGAGCATGTGATTTGGTACATGAACAAACAAGTTGGCACACTCGGACCACCTGTGCAGAGTTAAAGCAAGTCTAGTAGTGGCCCATGGGCTAGGTCATCTCTCTCTCTCTCTCTCTCTGACAGGTGTTCATATCCTGGGAAAGTGAACATGCTGATGGTTTCCTACAGTCATAATTTGTTACACTTTCTGAACCTGAGGATAAGGCAGACCGGACTGATTAAAGCCCTCTGAGGCTAGGGTACCTTGGAGGTTAACCTCTT